>NW_021319945.1:2406623-2449141 GCF_001605985.2 Dendrobium catenatum | reverse complement strand
CAATACCGAGTAATACCGAGCAATACAGAGCAATACCGAGTTTTTTTTAGAAAAAAACATTGTATTACTCGGTATTGCTCGATATTATTCGGTATTGGTCTTCACAGAGCGGTATTTCTAGTTATTGCCAAGCAATACCGAGCAAATACCGAGTAACTCAGTGGTGACCGACGTAGAGCTACGTTTGGTCACCGGACGTAATAATTGTTCGGTCTTGACGCAATAATCCACTATATAATTGGAGATAAAAAAATGGCCACCTGATCTTGCACTTGCACGGCTTTCTTGGCCTTAGAAAAACTATGATTTATGGATTAAGAGGGAGAAATATGAAATAAATCATAAATTACTTATCAAATTTGATTGATATATCCATCATCATATAGATCGATGTAGTTTCTAGCCATGTCATTGAAGACGTAAAACATTAACATACTTTGTAAAATTCAAATTATATTATCTAAAATGACATTAGATTCATCAATCGACAAAGCCCTGAGAGGATTAAGTTGGTGATTACAAAACTAATATAGCTTATCATATAGAGCCATTCTATCTTTCGTTATGGCATTAACTTGATAGAATTTCCACAACAAAAGTGGCTAAGATGATGACAATGGCACTGTATCATGCATACGAAGATCAGTTTACATGACCTAATTCTATGCGTCTATTTTAGAGATTTTAATCATAAAAAATTGGGTTTCTGCTTTCTTTGGGATTGTCTTGTTTTGAGGTGGGTTTCTCTTCTTCTTTGGTGGTGGGCTTCGGTTGGTCTTATGTGGTTTCTCTTTGGCTGTTTTTATTATGAGGTTTGTTTAGTTTTTAGTTTTGTCCTTCGGTTGTGAGCGCTCTGTTGGTGGTGGCCGTTCTTATTTGTTTGTTTTCCACTGTAGGTTTCCTCTTCCTGGTGTTGTAGTTGCTCCTCAAATGGTTGATGCCCTCTTGTCTGGCTGTGTTTTTTAAGAAGGTTCTATTTATCTTTTATTACTTTTGCTTTTTTGCTTATGTGTAATAGGTATCACCAATGGCTCGTAGATTTTATTTCAAAAGTTGTATTTTTTAAAAAGCTGTTGGTTCTTCAAGAACCTGTAACTTTCTGATTATTTAACAACTAGGACTTTCCATGGGTTATATATATATATATATATCATAAAAATTAAGAATGTTTTAAGCCTTTTTATCTCTTAATGACAAAAAGTTGAACATGACATTTTGGTTATTAAAATGATCAAAGTTAGGAAATTTTTGCAACACAGTTTAAAAATAATGATTTGTGGAATTAGTTTTGGGTCAAGGTTTTAAGCTTTGGTCAAAATACAGTAAATTTCGTGATTTGAACAAAATCCCAAGCTAGTTAGTTCCAGACAAATTTTGAGATTCAGATTTTATTTGGGATGACTTTTTTACTATTAAAATAACTTTTTTGTATAAAAATTTAAAATTTTGCACTAAAAAACTGCTTTAAGAAGCTGTAAGAAAGCCATCCCAAACAAAACCTCAGACTATAATCACCGCCTCTAATATTCATATTTATAATATTACAAAATCATATAAATAATTAATGAATGTGGTTTCTGCAAGATGAGAGACAATGAAGTCTAAAATTATTGACGGTAGACACATGTGAACATATAACACAATGTGATGCCACTACAAAAGAAACTTCAAACTGCAGAAGAATTTTCACAGATTGGTTCTTTGACTGATGGAAGAGCAAATGAATACAGCAATTAACTTCAGTGAAAGAAGAGGTAGCGGTAAAACAGTATATCACATGACATTTTAAGCTTGCATATAAAAAAGTCTGGCCAAGATGTCCTAGAACAAGAGGACAGACAACTCTCTGATTGATTTGTTAAGTTCTCATAACTCAAAATGACTCAGCAGTTCCCTCGGTCTTCCTAAGGTCTTCTCCGAGACTCCGACCGAACTCCAAACTCGTGAATGGCGTTGCTCGCGAGCTCCAACTGAATGACAAAATTTCTGGTATTTGGTTGCGGGTGAATAGTGCGACATTGCACTGTTCACGTGCATTATTTTTCTGTTTCTACTGGATTTGCCGAAGATGCGCGCAAAGGAGAAAGACAGTTACCTAGGCGCAAAATGGAGTTCGATTGGAGATGAATCAAACCATTTTTTTTATTTACAGTGCATTTTGGAGTGAAAAATGAGATTTTCGATTGAAGATGCCCTAAGTTCATCACTATCATCATCTACTCCATTTATTTATTCAATATTGAATATTTATTTCTTCATGTTGCTCCTTTCTCCAGCCATAGCCCAGTTCCTGGTTGCTTCCACCTTGCAGGAGTAAGGAGCATCAACGACAGGACCACTAAACCTACCCTGATTGATGGATTGTCCTATTGCCGCAACAGACACAAGTTGATAGCTGGAGAACAGATGAGATCTTTAAGGAGGTCTCTGCTTTAGGAAAAGGGATCGTTCAGGGTCAGATGTAGTAGGAAGAAGGGACAGTAGATCCAATAATTGGGCTGCAGTGAAAAGCAAAATGCAAGTTTGACTTTGTTTACATCCTTGGAAGCAATGGAAAGCAGGTAAACAAAATAAAATAAAATAAAAACTTTGGTGTTATGTGAAGGTATTGTATAATTTAATGAGAATATAAGCGGATTCAAGTAGCACTTTTATTTACTATTTTTTATTTGCAATTCACAATAAATACTAAACAATTAGAAGTTTGTTGTTATCAACATTTAAGTGTTCTTTGTCCAAGATATCAGCTGTATCAAATGGCAGCATCACAAAGGAATCTGTCAGTTTAGCAAACCACTAAAGCAACGCCAAAGCTCAATGAGGCAAATTTTTTTGGAAACCGGGCACTGAATGGCAATTGAAACAGCACAAAAGCTCATTGAGAGCGCAACATGCTTCATTGAAATGGGAAGGGACCATGAAATTGCAATTATTACCCAGCAGAAATACTCGACTTTGAAATCCCATTTATTTTGACATCCCTTTCTACAATCAATATGTTAAGAAATTCAGGAGGATCTTTGAGAGCTCATCTTGAGCTCTTCTTGCAAGAGAAAGAGAGGGAAAGAAAGAGAGACAGAGAGAGAGAGAGAAATTAGAGGAGGAAAACTATCTAAAGCTTTATTAAAAATTTTCTCAAATCTTTACATCACATAAGCATCCTATTTCTAACAATTTACAATGGTGTGATAACATGTAGGAATAACCTAACTAAAACTGGATCAACACCTTACACAATAGCATGTTTATTAGCTTTGATATGCCACTAAAAAAAAAACCTTGATTGGGCACGAATCTCGATGCAAACACAAGTTGAAAATTTATAGAGTAAAATTCAAGATCATCCAAAATCTGATTTCATAAAGCTTATAGTCTTTTTGATTATCTCTGGGAGATCGACTCAACAATACCAAAATCAGTCAAATCTGAGCTCAAATCAAAAGATCAAAACTTATAGCACCAGAACTTCCCCTTATGGCTCCCTTTTGTGCTTATAGCACCAGAACTTTCCCTTATAGCTCCCTTTTGTGCTTATAACACCAGAACTTCCCCTTATAGCTCCC
The DNA here is from genome assembly GCF_001605985.2 of Dendrobium catenatum. Taxonomy (NCBI): domain Eukaryota; kingdom Viridiplantae; phylum Streptophyta; class Magnoliopsida; order Asparagales; family Orchidaceae; genus Dendrobium; species Dendrobium catenatum. Next base: position 2,445,578 of record NW_021319945.1, on the reverse strand, counting down.
TTTTGTGCTTATAGCACCAGAACAGAACAGATATACATAATTTCAGATTTCAGAACTTCTCCTTATGTCTTCCTTCCCGGACCCAGACAATGGAATCACAAAGGATTCCGGCCCCTTATAACTCCCTTCTAATAGCATACAAATAATCAATTCATTCAAATCATCTCATTTCAGAATTTCAGAAATCGTACGAAAATTCAGCGGCATAACGGCAGTATACGGAATTTACACAAAATTCACAGATCCAGAAATTTACCAAATTACCACAGAACATTCACAACAACATTATAAGACTTTCATTGTACTGACAAAACATTTTTCAACATCATGATAATTTGCAGTTCAATTAAAACACCGCAGAATTCAAAATATCCGGTACAAATCTTCCAGAAAATACTCAAAACGTACATAATTATCATCTCAGAGACATACCAAAAGTTACGCGGTAAAACCTTTGTCAGAAGAAAATAATACCAGAAATTTGCTAACGAAAACAAAATCCGGAACAGAAAATGCGTCAAAAATCTCGTTTCTGAAAATTGAGAAAGGCGGAATGTGCCTTACCTCGAGTCGGTCAACTTCTCTAACTACCACAACGGACGAAAACAGATCGGAGTCGCTCAAAAATCCTCTTTCCTTCTTTTCATTCGTTTTTCTCTCTCCTGTACGTCATTTTCTTTCCAAAATATCTCGTTTCTATATATATCCAGACTGATCGTACCGGATGATCGCAACTTCGTCCCGGACGATCTATGCTATTTCGTCCAGACGAAATTAATTATCGTCACAGACGACTTGGGCTCTGGACAAATTTCGTCCAGACGAAATTAATTATCGTCCCGTACGACTTGCTCTCGGTAAGAATTTCGTCCAGTCGATCCTATTTTCTTCCAGACAAACCATACAGCCAGAACTATTTTTCCTGCACAACCTGTACCGATCGTCGCGGACGATCGAACTTCGTCCGGACGAACCTGGGAGCAAATTGGTCTTTACAAATTTAACCAAAATCCAAAATACTTTATTGAATGGTACATATTGATATGTTGTTTCATAAATCATTTATTAGCATTTAAGTGTCTTAATAATAATTTAATTGAATGCTATCGGGCTTATTAGATATATCTCATTGAGTTGTTTAAAATATGAAAGTTTAGAGATCATTTGATGATTCAATTAACATTTAGAAATTTTTAAATATATTTGAAGTGCTTGATTTTGTTTCATTTGGATTTAGAATAAATCATTTGTAGTGTCAATAGATTTGTATCATCGAGATATTCAGTTCGATTACAAGTTTGTCGAAATCAAAGTTCAAATGATTTTAAATTTAGAGAAAATTTAATTTAAATATCGCCTCGATATTCATGATGATTCCCTATAGTTAAAGAAAATAATACTATGTATAGTTGAAAACAATTGTATGATTCTTGCCATAGGGCATGTAGAAATTGGGTATCTATAATTTGATAGTTAAAAACCTGACAATAGAGTTGGATGTAAAAATTCAAGTGACAATAGTCCGAAGGCGAAAATTTAGCGATAGTGGTGGCGATTAATGTTGATTGTACTCGTTGATGACGATCATCAGAAAATACAATGGAGTTCTTTAGCTCTTTTATATCTCAAACACCCCTCTTGTAAAAAATGAGGCCTATTTATAGCTTTATTGAGAGACACGTTTTGATAAATTAAGTTTAGCTAAAATCTAAAACATTTTATTGAATAGTTCATATTGATCTCATTGATCATAGTTTTTTTTTTTTTAAATAAAAGCAATTACATTAATAAAAGAAGGTTACAAAAGATGACCCTACAATGGGCCACATCACAAGCTAACAAGAAGAACAACAAAAAATAAAGAAAGGACCAGTATGAATAAGGGTCGAAAGACGCGGACTCAGACCAGCATCGGGTTGCCAGGGCGGAGCCATCCAATGGTAAACACAAAATCGAGGGAGACAGGCCAACCAGGTTGCCAACCAACCCTGGCCATCCACGACGCTTGCAGCATCGCTGCTTCCTCATCGTCCATATCAAAACAATTTGAACGGGTAGCCAATAGACCACAAAGGCAACCCAACGGTAGAAAATCAACAAGATCAGCAACCCAAAACAACCCAAAATGGCAAATAGACAAAACCAACGCAGCAACCAATCAAAAATTCAGCGACCACGTCTGCCCCTCCCACGAGACCTACCATGAGGTGCAACCGAGACAAGAGGTTTGTCGCGCAGCAAGTCAAAAGAATTACCAGGATCGTCATCTCCAATTGATTCCACTGACTCAGTATCAGAATCATAGTCATGAAGCCAGTCCAGCTGGACTCGAAGATCAATGCCCGAAGTACCCTTCACATAGATTATTTGTTGAACATTTGAGTGCCTTAATGATGTCATAATCGAATGAACTTTGGCTTGTTAGATTCATCTTGCAATGCCACTCGATTTGATTATAAGCAAGTAAGATTGAAAAAAGTTTGATCCTTCATTTAATATTTAGAAGTGTTTAAATGTGTTGCAAGAGCTTGATTGTGACTCATTTAGACTCATATCAGATTAATTATGATGTCAATGAATTTATATCATCATGACATTTAATTCAACTATAAATTTATTAAAATTAGAATGTTAATAATCTTTAATTTAATTTAAATACTACCTCAAAATTCTTATAATCAAATGAATTTTATAGTTTATCAATATACTCAACCCCTTAACATCAGCCATCAAGACAATAAGCGAACGAATGCATATTCTTCAACTCTTGGGGCTTCTTTTGTTTTAAGTAGTGGCCAATTAAGCCGATTACTAGCGGTCCAAAGATGCGTCACTCCAAAGAATTCTTCTATCTTCGTCTTTCGCCGTTACGTCGGCACCTAAGATCCAACTCGGAAGTGTTCGGACCTATTTAGATGTGTGTAAAAATTAGGGGTGTCAATTTCAGGTGACGGGTCGTGTTCGGGTCGAACTCAAACCACACATAATATGATACAAAAAAAAAATTAAATCATCATGAATTAGTATTAGCTTGGCCCAAAATAGATATCATTACCTAATTTGAATACCATAGCCCAAGTAAATTAATAAAAATTAAAATTTAAACTTCATTAAAAATCAAATAGTTGGTTAGAACCGAACAATAATATTACATGGGTTGATCTCAGTCCTAAATTTTCCTGTTCAATTTAAGTCAATTCTTCATATTATGAATAATATTGACACATGCATGTACATATAAAGGAATGTTATAGAGATTGTGAGAACAGAAACAAAAATTTAGATTTATAAAGACAAACCTCAATAAATTCAAAGTAACTTGTCATGGTCGGACACCATATGCCTATATTGCTTGCAATTAGGATAAATTGAAGAGCTTGTTCGAAGATGGCCACAACACAACAATACCCGATGTATAGCGGAGGAATACCGAGAAAAGAGGAGGTACGGAAGAATAGTTGGGGCTCGTTTTACATTGATTCACTGTAGAAAAGAGAAGTGAACACCAAGGTTTTTACGTGGAAAACCCGAAAGAGGGAAAAAATCACGGGGCCTCGCCCAGTTGCAAAGTTCCACTAGTATTTGTTTGAAGTACAAAGGTTGATCCGTCTTACAAATCAAGACGATCAATTTACAATCAACTTCTCACAAAGTTACAAAGTTCTGCAAATTCCCGGCGTTTTCCTAAAATCCGGCAGAGTTCCGGCGTCTTCAGGTGGCAGGAAGAGCTCCGGCGGTGGTCGAGAAGGAGCTTCTTCCTTCCCCTCCTTCTTCTCTTATTCTTCTCTCTCTTCACTTGAGTCCCCTTTGTGTAGAATGAGGGCTCTATTTATAGTTTTTCTGGAGTGGCATAATCTGTAAATAGGCGTGAGATCAGGGGCGAATTGGGAGTGGTTTGAATGGACGGCTGATATTGAATCCTTTGATCATGCACAGTTCGTTGGATATTTGAAGGCCTTAATGATATTGTAATTCAGTGATCTTGGGCTCGTTGGATTCGTCTCGTCGAGCCTCTCGATTCGAGTATAAGCTCATTAAAATCGAAGACCGTTTGGTAACTCAAATTGCGGTTTGAACCTTCCAATACCGCTTTGGATCCTTGATCCGGACTCATTTGGGCTCGGATTGGGTTGATCTTGGTGTCGTTGGGTTCGTATTTCCGAGACGCTCAATTTGACTATAAGCTTGCTGAAATCGGAGTTTGGGGGCTCCCAAAATTAATTTTTGAAGTTTCCGACTAGCTTTTGCCTCGAGATTCGTGCCCGATTAAGATGATTTTTGGAGTATGTATCAACACTATTAGAAACTACAAATATATCTCATATTCTATGCATGGAGGGGTTAGAATTGGTATGGGACTTTAAGTAAAGATATGAGAGAGCTTAGATGATTGAAAATTCCCAAAGCTCCTCCATCATCGCATCAAATCCACCTAACCACCATCGTTAAATCCCTATCGCTTGACTATCACTACTGAAATATCGTTGCCCGACCACCAACATTGGACCACCTCAACCTAATCACCATCACTAGATCACCTAACAGTATCATACCACAGTTAAATGATGGCCACCATTCAACCACCATTGTCAAATCAGAATAGTCTAACCACCATCATCAAATGCCATTGTCCCACTTGTGTTGTTGGATCTTCGTTGCGAGACTAATTAACACTGCTCGTCCTACATTGACAAATCATTTTCATATAACCATCACCATTTGACCATCCTTGATAAAATACCAACTTAAGTATAACACTGTCTGCCATATGCCTTATTACAATAGTCATATGACCATCTTCATTAGACCACAATTGCCATGCCATTACTATCAAACCATTGTTGATTGGCCATCATCATCAACTTGCTTATGTTAGACTAATGCCACGTAACCATCTACATTAGACCATTGTTGTTTGACCTACTATGTATGGCTATCTCCAATTAACTATTGTCATCTGACTACAACTCTCATTATACAACGATCATTTGACTATCGTCGCTTGACTATGGTCTCACCACCACTATCACTCAATTATATTCTCTTGACTAATATTGGTTGACTATAATCCCTCAATCACCATCACTCCACTATAGTCTTCCAACCACCATCATCATACTACAATTATCTTATCACTATCACATAATTATAATCTTCTAATCATCATCTCCCAACAACAGAGTCCTAACCATTGCCTCCCAACTATAGTTTCATAACCTCAGTCGCTTGACTATAGAATCCTGGCCACCACCAACCCACAACAATCTCTCAACTATCATTGCTTGACTATAATCTCTTGGCCATTATCATACAACTACAGTCTCTCAACCATCATTACGCAACTACGCTCCCCTAAGGACCATCACTCGACTATATTCTCCCAATATGAAACTTTCGAACACCATAACCACACTACATTCTCCCAGTCACCACTAACCGACAATAGTCTTCATAGCACTCTCAACTAATTAGGATCCCCCAACCACCATCATCCGAATACAATATCCTAAACATCATCTAAAAATAATTAAAGATGTGAACAAAATCAAACGAGTCGCTAGTTCATAATTAAAATATAGCAGGTTGAATCCAATTGTTAAAACATTGCTTAAAACATGTCAATTATAAGCATGACGACTTGTTCGAGCCTCAGCCATGGTAATGACTCACCCTCTTTGGATTAAAAATTTTACATTTTAATTGGAGTTTGCAGATTTTCCAAATATTCTTGGAAAACATTTATTTTACTTTAGTGATTTGTTCTCCCCATTCAGCTTATCTTCATTAGAGAAAGAGAGAGAGATTTGGCTCGAGTCAAGTAGAAATGAATTATTATGAATAAAATTTATCAAGATATCTCGATATAAATCACAGCATAATAAATTCAAAATTAATTGAATTTTCTTGGTGATTAATTTAATATAAAAATTTCATTTAAAGTTCTAATCTCAAAATAATTCTAATAATTTTTAAGCTCATCACTAAACAGAAGTTCTTTTCTTATCATTTTTATATACGCTTAATCCCGACTCAAAATTAGGGGTGTCAATTTTTGACCCGACTAGGAAAATTTCAAGTCCGGGTTTACCCATTTAGCAAACGGGTTGGGTTTGGGTTCGGATTTTTTACCCATTTCAAAAAACGGGTCAAGTTCGGGTTGACCTGAAAACCTGAAATCAACCCGACAGTGACCTGAAAGTCGAGTCCATCCCGGTTTCCGCCGGCACTCGCGAGTCGCGACGTCGCCCGCAGCCACGCTCGCGTTGTCGAGCGTTCCTGCGAAGGCGCGAACTCCGTCCACACGCTCGGTCCCAGTCCGCACTCACGCCGTTGCACGGACGACGGTCCCGCAAACTCCGTCCCGGACGCACGAACCGCGCGGTTTAGCGGACTGCCGGACTCCGTCCGAAGTCCGAACTCACGCAGTCGCGGGGTCCAGTGGACTCCGTCCGCACTCGCACTGTGGCGAGCTTCGCCCTCTGCTGCGCGGGTCGGGTCGTGTCAAACCCGGCAACCCGCCCGGGTCGGGTCCGGGTTGAATTATCTGACCCATTTGCAAAAACGGGTTAGGTTCGAGTTGACCTATTTAGACAAGGGTCAACTCGGGTTTGACCTGAACTCGGCCCGTCGACACGAATTGACACCCCTACTCAAAATCTAAATTTTAAATTTTAAATTACGATTTAATTGGTCAAACTAGTCTCGCGATATGTTACTTGGGAAATTTTGCCGAGAATAAACCTGAACAAAACAGGTTAAATTCGAGTCAAGTTTAATCGGGTCAAACGTCAACCCAATGACATATTCTATACCAAGTAGGTGCCGTCGAGGGTCAATAGAAGCTGGTGCGCGTAAGAAAATCATCTATTCGTCATTGCACGGTACTAAACCCTTCTTAAAGAAAAGGATCTTCCGTTCGCTACGCTGTCCGCGTCACCGACGCCAAGTACGAACACGGTTCAAGGAACCCACCAGACCTGTATTCTGCTCCGCCGGATCTTCTTATCATCCCCTCCGTGACGTACGTGATTTCTCAACGATGAGATAGATCGTGACCGTTCATCTATCATAGAGGTAGCATCTCATTAGGTCGTTCAGTGAATCAGACCGCTAACAACCGAGAGATCCGAGATACCAACACTCGCTCTAGTATTCTATTTGCAGAAACACAAATACATTGATTTTTTCATGAGTAGTTTAATAATCGTGGTGGAGACGCATGGTCGCATACGCAACGCGGAATGTTTGACCGTGCAGTCAACCCGCGCCATTCATTATAATTCTTAAATAAGTCGTGCAGTTAACTCCTTACAATTTCCGATTTTATAATCCAAACCTCTAGCAGCCTTCTTCTGTAATTTTATATTTTTTAGATATAGAATTTAGTTGATTGTCTGAAAGCATTGCTAGGTAGCTTTTTTTTTTTTGGGGGGGAAAATTTTGGGGCACATCCTTTTTTATAAAAAACGAATAAGAAAATACAAATCTAAAAACTAAAGGGAAGAAAAAACTATAAGGTCTGAAAAGAAAAAAACCAAAGAATAATTTATCATTCAATTCAAAGGAATGAATAATAAAGACATAGCTAAACCAAAAAACAGGATGCTAAAAAGGCATTGAAAAAAATTACAACAGGTTTTCACAAAACTTGATTCCACTCAACAGACGAAGCCCAACTGCAGATATAGCCAAGCAATTTTCAAGAAAAAGCCTGAGAAATCCAATGAAAAGCTCTCGTTCGATCAGCAGTCCTTCCATTGTGAAAAAACATTCCGCCAGTCAGACTCTAAAGCATCATCATCAAGAAGAAACCCCCCATCAACGTCCAAATCATCAGAACCTCGCATACAGGAAAAAAGAACCAAAATTAAGAAAGAATTTTAGGGATTTTTTTTTGAAGGTCCTCATAATTTTTCCATTTTTTAACTTTCAATTTGATGGCCTTTCTCATAGTAAAACTCAGCATCAAAGGCGAGACCCAAAGGTCAGTAAAATGCTTCTTATTTCTTTCCCTTTCTCATAATAAAACTCAGCATCAAAGGAGAGACCCAGAGGTCAGTAAAACGCTTCTTATTTCTTTCCATCCATATATATAGCAAACAACAGCAACGATAGCCAAGTAACAGAAGTCTTTTACTTTATTAGAAAAACCTTGGTAACGGTCAAAATGCTCCATTAATTGAGTCAGAGTAGGCCTCATAAAGAAAGAATCCAAAAGAGGAAAAAAACTCTTAATAACCATAAAAGAGTAGTCACGTTCAAAAAATAAGTGATTATGACACTCTTGAGTATTGTTACAAAAATTGCAAACTAAAGAAGTGTTAATATTCCTTATAAATAAAATATATGCAGTTTTAAGCTTCCCTATGATAGCCATCCAAGTGTAGATTGAAAACCGAATAGGATTCTTTTTATACCAAATGTATTTATTCCAAGAAACCTCACGTATATCACTATAGAAGCTATCTAAGAAGTTGTCGCGTTAGTCAGTTTTGATAAGCCATCCCAGTACAAAGACGGTTGCTTACCAATATCAATTTTAAGAATTTCCTCTAAAACAATTCTAGGCAGATCATAAGAAAGCCTCCATTTATACTGCTGAATAAAATTCTTCACCGGCACATAAGAGTCCCACTTAGGATTAATAAAATCAGCTACAGCCTTGTCATTACACCAGGGATCCCAATAGAAAGAGAGGCAGATATTAGTAGCAATATGGAGAGAAATGTTGTTCTTAATTTTACAAGCCACATAACAAATAAGCTTCCAGAATTTAGAAGGTCTAGCAAGTGGAGGCTTCTAAGGAGAATCAAAATTTCCCCTATACCAAACAGCTAAAACACTCTCTCTAGAAAGCATTCTCCATATAAGAGAATAAGTAAAAATATGGTAAAGAGCATTAATCGAGGGCAGACCCAAACCCCCAGCTTTCTTAGAACTGCAAACCGTAGAACAAGCAATTAGGTGCATTTTCTTGTAATTAGTATTACCATGAAACAAGAATATAGAATAGATTCTATCAATAATTTTACATATGCTCTTGGGTATAATAACACCCCTAATCCAATAAGCTAAAGTATTAGTAATAAAAAATTTAAGAAATTGAACTCTCCCAGCCAAAGAGATAAATTTGACCTTCCAGCCATCTAACATGCCATAAATCCTATCTAAAGGGGTTGAAAAAACATGGCATTTAACTTGCTAGGAGAAACCGATATACCCAGATAAATAAGGCTATTAGCCTAATTTAAAATCCCCAAAATAGAACAGATCTCCTCTTTATGATTAGCCAAAGCAGAAAAAATAATGGTAATTTTATTAGGATTAAACCAGAGAGCAGAGGCATCCGCAAAGTCCGATCCTCCATAACATGTTTAAGATTCCAAGCATTTTGAATGGAATTTTTACCAAAAGCTAGAACATCGTTAGCGTAAAGCAGGTGATTAAACTCCTGGCCCTTAAAAGTATAACCCTTAAAATGAAAATTCTGTTTATCCATCAATCTACAAGAAAATACATCCATTACTATGCAAAATTGAAGAGGACATAATGGACAACCCTATCTGTGACCAGAAGTGGATTTAAAAAACCCCTCAAGAGAACCATTAACATAAATGGAAAAATAAACATTATATATGCACCCTTTAATCCAGCAACTAATTTTTTTATGGAAAACCCTTGTTTCTCATGCAATTGATAATAAAATCTCTAAAAACAAAATCAAAAGCTCTACGAATATCAAGCTTGGCACAAAAATAATTCTTAGAGTTATTGAAATCTTTGAGAATCTCAGATGCGAGAATAATGTTATCAGATGAACATCTCTATCCTGAATGAAATCAGCTTGACTTTCGTTGATAATAGAAAGCAAGACCTTTTTCAATCTATTAGCTAGGAGTTTAGCCACCACCTTGTAAAAAATATTACAGTGAGATATCAGCATATAATTATAAATAGTGTTAGCATGAGAATGCTTAGGAATTAAAGTAATAGCAGTAGCTTTCGCCCTTTTAGGCATCTGACCATAATAAAAGAAGTTCTTAATAACTTTACAAACTTTCAGCCCAACTAAATCTCAATTCTCTTTATAAAAATCAGCCGTATAACCATCAGGCCCTGAAGAAGAGCCATTAAAGAAAGAAAAAACAATAGCTTTTATGTCCTCACTAGAGAAAGGAATTTTCAAATAGCTAGCCGCTTCAGTAGAGAGAGTATTCCCAAAATAGATATCTATATTATTAGCATTGTGAGGAGAAGAAGTATTAAAGAAACTATTAAAATGATTAATAAGAATTCTAGCAATATCTTGATGACTAGAGAAATCCCCTTCCGGAGTTGACAGCACTTTTAAAGTGTTCTTCCTAGTTCTAATTTTATCATAAAGAAAACCAAGATCTTCTTCCCCATAAGATAGCTAATTGATCTTGGCTCTTTGAGTAGTCCAAGAGGCCCAAAACGTCTGATAATCAGAAAGAAGATCATTAGTGTCTTTAAGCATGAAACTGATAGAATGATCCAAAGGGTTATTATTAATATCACTAAGCAAATTCATTTGATTGGCTTTAAGATCCTTAATTCTCTCAGCAATAAAATTAGAAGAATTCCATTTTTTTCTTTTTAGCACTCTCTTTAAAGATTGAAGACTGGAGTAAAAAGAAGTTTTGGGACTAGAAGCCGGATTACTATGAAAAGAGTCCAACACCACTTCTCTGAACCCCTCCATCTTAGGCCAATAATTTTTGAAAAGGAATATGGAGGCCTTAATCTGAATAGAATCAGTGTGAATAATAAGCAGAGAGTTGTCAGAACATTGGGGAGCATCCACAATATAATATGATTTAGGATAAAGATTCAACCATTCAGTGTTAACCAAAGTTCTATCCAGCTTATAGTGAATCAGATTTTTTTTCTGTTGATTAAACCAAGTGTAGAAAAGACCAACCGAGGAAAGGTCAATAAGACCACAATCAAAAATAGTTTTATTAAAATCCCCCAATATTCTACGATGCAAGGAGGCACCCCCAATTTTTCATTTTTATACCTACAACAATTAAAATCACCCACCAAAATCCAAGGTTGAGACATGCCAATAGCAATATTATTAATAATATCCCAGAGAGATCTCCTAACCTCTGGAGAATTAGCCAGCATAAATAATAGAAAGATAGAAAGAGGAGTGTGGGAATAAAGTAATTTTCCCATGAATAATTTGATCAGAAATAATCGTCGGGTTAAATGAGATATGAGAATAATCCCATTTAACCCAAATCTTAGTCAGAGAAGAGACATTAAAATTATTACAGGAGCCTTCATTCTCATAAAGCTTATGAGAATTAATAAACAAAGCATCCTCAAGCAAAGAGTTATGAACTTTTGCCTTTAGAATACAAAACAACTTTAATTTATGTTTAGAAATCAAATTTTTGCAAACTGGGTGTTTACCCGGGCTATTAAACCCCCTGACTTTCCAGCAAGCCAAAGAGGAAGTAATCATCTTGATTTAGAAGAAGAGGGTTTTGCCTTTTTGACATTTTTTTCTTTAGAGGACTTTTGATTTGGTGGGGGAATCAGAGGCTGTATAGGAGATTGATTAATATTGGGGGAATTTTGAAGAGGAGAATTATTCTTTGAAAAAATTGTATCCTGAGGAAGCTCTCCTTGTTGTGTTGAAGAGACCTCCTCAATCTCATTCTCCTGATTAATTAACTGAGCTTAGTATTTTATTTGACAAGCAAATTAAACTTATTAGCTAGCATGATTTCCTTTCCAGTGTTAACCAAATTAAAGAGTAGTATTAGGTTCTAAAGAGGATAACTCTTTAGTAGGGAAGTAGAGATTGGAAATATTGGTATCCTTACCCTTCATACCTATGTTACTAAGCGGCAGAGGTGGAACAATATCTTCCACATTGACATGAGGAATGTAAGTTTCAATAAGAAGAGCATGGTATGTGGCAGTATAGCTGTTTCAGTATGGGGAGCAACAACAGGTACCAGATTAAGAGGGTCAACTATAGGTGTAGGTAGCAACGGTGGTAGGTTAGAGTTTGAATGATTTTTCAAGCGTTGTTGCCTACTGGTACTTCTTCCTCTATGCCTAGGAAGGGTATTAATGGCCAAAGATTGGTTAGGGGTGGGATTAGAAGGACAACAGTTAGAAGGATGAATCAGGGATCTGCATGTATCACAAGGAGTCGGTTTCCAATCATAAATAACTTTTAGAACATATTCCTCCCCTTCAATATCAATAAGGATTTCATCAAGAAGTTTAGAATCTTTAGAAATTTGGACGCAGATTCTGGTAAAACTGAGGCGAGTGCGTTTGGCAGTAAGATTATCTACTGTAAGAGGGATTCCAATATAACTCACAATTTTGAAAATACCCGAAGGCATCTAAAGAGCTAGACGAAGATCCATAATCTTAATCCAAATAGGAATAGAAGTAGATTCATCTCTTTTTGGTTTAAATTTAGGTGACCATTGTTGAAGAATAAATGGTTTATCAAGAAGAAATCAAGGCCCTCCAGACCAAACCAAGTTGTAGTCTTCTATATTATTAAATTTTAGAAGAAAAAAACCTTTAAAAAGAGAGATAAGAGACATAGATCCTTTTAACTTCCATAGCTTGTTCATGGAGGCTAAAAGCCTTTCGTAATACGATCTTTGACCAATAGAATAGTCAACAAGAGTTAAGTTCCATAAAGATATACATTCCGAGAGATCATCCATAGATAAAGAAAGTTTTTACTTTTGAGGGACAAAAGTCATTGGAAAAACCTTAGATCTTGTTTCAGAAGCAGTGAAGTTATCCATCCAGGGAGTCGGAATAGCCGTCGATTACTGGCCAAGCATCGAAACCTTTGAAAGGAGAGGAAAATCATCTATCGTTCCATCCATCAGAGCCAGAGGGATGGGGGAGAAACCCCCTTCGACGAGAAAACCCTAGGTTTCATAGAGAGAGTCGCCGCTTTTTTGAAAAAACCCTAAAGCTGGCCTTGCTAGCTAGCTAGCTTCTACAAGAAACAAATATTCTCAATAATTAAGCCATAGGGCACATTTCTACTGAGATTTATTGTATCATAGATAAGATTTGAATTCTTTTTATTATTATTATTATGAGTATCATTTAATTTGAATAATTTAATTATATCAGATGATTGAGATTAATAGTGTAATATTTTTATATTATTTGAATTTTAAAGGAGTTAAGCACAATAATTCAAAGTGGATTGATACTCGTATAAGATATTCTACTAATGAGAGAGGGTCTAAATTTATATACTTCGTTGTTGAATCAAGAGATTAATGAGAATAAGCCTTGTCTCTTCTAAATATACACGTACTCTTATATTTATGTATAGTATGAAAGATTATTTATAAATTAAATAACTCTTTAGCAGTATTTGATATGAAGTATCCCTCAACGTTTAGGGTGATAATTTTGTAATTGCTTTTATTATATGCTTATTTTGAAGGAAGTACTCATGCTTTGTTTTAATAATTTTTTTGTAATGGCATAATGGTTCTTCATTTATTGAAATGTTGCTTGACTATCTCCTTCAAACCTTATATTTAGATAGGGGTGTCAAAATTGGGTTGCAGGTCGGGTTCAGATCGAATCTGGAATTGATCTGACACTATTTGACCTGACCCAAACCCGACCCATATTTTACAAATGGATCATAAAATTCAACCGGGACCTGACCGTTGAGTTTCTGGGTTGACCCAACCAGACACGAAATGTGAATTTGGTCGAAGAAGAGCATGAATGGGAGGAACCCTGTTGAATTGTTGAAGGAGGCGACTCATCTCGTCAAAGCCACAGGAGTAATGATTCATTGACGCTCAACAGCAAGGAACATTTGTCAAAGCTGGAGAACAGGAAAGCAAACCTTATTGCCCTACGTCGTCGATTTGTCAAACTCATCTAGTGCCGCTGTGCGTGGACGGGAGTTGTGGGAGGAAGAGGAAAAGCACCCTAGGCTCGTTGCCTTCATGCGAAACAACAACATGAACGTCAACAGATCGACACATTATCAGCCTGAGCGGATGAGCAAGATCGGGTGTATCGTGTGCGGGAGACTTCCGATCCAATCGAGGGAACGTCCTTGTGACATAGTCTACTTGTCTAGCTAGTTAAAGATGTCGATAATACTTTAGATCAAATACGCCATCGTGAATATGTCAAGAAGTTGTCATCAAAGATGTCTTGATTTCCAATCGATCCAACAAAAGGAACATGATGAACATTATCGTGAAGATGTTATGTCGTCTCGTCGAAGACTCAAAGCCTAAGGCGAGCCTTTGTGACTTCTGGTCCAACATGAAGGAATGTCGAGTTAGTGCCTTAGCGGTTTCACCCAAGGGATTGTGCCTGTGCATGGAATCGAGTCAAATTCGGGTTAGCAGGTTGACTCGAATCATATCCAACCTGGCCCAATTTTTCAAAGTACTCCTCAAAATTTGGAACCTGAACTCGACCCATTTGCCTTATGGGTTGACCCTAACCAAGAATTTTTGGATCTGATTTTGGACGACTTAGTCTTTGGGTCATGTCAAATATTGACACCCTTGTGTTTAGACTTATGAGAGCAGCTTAGTAGTCTCACATTAAATAATTAAAATATGGTAAATTAGAAATCTCATTCTCATATGCATGTCTTTTTTTTGTTAGAAACAGATCAATTTCATCATTAGATTGCATTTAGATATTTGAATGTTCCCTTACTTCAATAAACTTAACTCCATCAAGATCCAGCTAACATTTATTAAATCTCTATGATGTATTGTTATAGATATTTGGAAACACATCAATTATTAAAAATAAAGGCATTAGCATGCTTTTAACATGAAATTATAATTTACATATTTTAAAATTTTTCATAAATATCACGTCCCATAAAAATAAAAGAAATTTAACAATTAACCACCACCCTCCAAAAAAAAAAAGTTCCAGGTGAATCAAGCCTACAACATCCATGTTCTAACTATTGCCGAGAGAGAGAGAAAGAGAAAGAGAGGGAGAGCTCAATAAAAGTCAAGTGATCATGCAGACAAAGGTGAAGCCAATAGTAATCGATCACCAGCGCAACTCTCAGTTTCGATCAACTACGTGTGCGCGGATTTTGCAAGCCAAATGACCATTATTGGAAGAATATTATATCATATTTGTAACACGTACGTACATACAATATGATACCTACGTACGTACATTCCTGATTAGCGGACAAAAATAGCGTCATTAATTTTTAATAAATACTATTATTAAAATTCCAACTGGATTAAGCCGTAGGTAAACAACGTCAACCTACCCATTTATATTGCACACGTCAACCCAGACTTTAAGATAATAGAGTGAGGTGGCGTGGGGTTCCTCTCTTAGCTTTAATTGATTAATTAACTAAACGCAAAATTTAAGCTTCCATTCCTTTCTCACCTCTACAGGCATTCAATTTTATTTTATTTTTCTTTGAAACGCCTCTTGTCGTCTTGCTTTTCCCAACCGACCTAGTGATAAGGACTCCTACCATAAAGCGCGCTTGTAGAGAACTATATGCGAGGTTTCTCCTCACTCACTCTTTCTCTCCCCTCTTTCGATCCCCTCCATCTCCCTCTCTTTCTTCCTCAGTGTTCTTGATAAAAACAGAAACTTTCACTCCATCTCTTGCGGATCCAGGACTTTCTTCGCCCAGCGATCGAGTTGCATATATACTTTTATGAGATGGGGAGCAGCGGAGGTGGACAGGCTGTCCCGCCGCCGCCGTCGGTAGTTTGCTGCATGTGCGGCGATCGAGGTCTTTCTATAGAGCTTTTTCGATGCAAGGTCTGCCTCTTCAGATCCCAACACAAGTAAGTTAGATTTGTCGATCAATTCTTCTGTTCGTCTTCATCACTGGTCAAACTATCTCAATTATTTTGAATCTATCTCACATGAATCATCGTGTATTCTTAAATCTACCAATCTTTGAATACTGGTTTAATAAACTCGTTATTCTAGAAAATCAGATCGATGTTTGTGTAATTATTTGAGCTATTTCGCCAGATATTGCAGCGATCTCTACCCGAAGACAGAGACATATAAGGCATGTAACTGGTGCTTAAGGGAGGAGAGAGGCAAAGCGGTCTCCCGTGATCAGTTGGCGACAACAAGCGAAAACAGCTCCAGCCCATCGGGCAATGGTAGCGGATCCTTGGGATGGAAACTGCAGCGCGGAGCTCCTCCGCTTCAGCTGAGCAAGCCCGTCAAGAAGCAGAGAGTGCCGGAGCGAGCGGCGACTTCGTCGGAGAAAATGACAACGGAGCAGGAGCTGTCTCCGGGGACTGGAAGGGTTCGTCAGACCTTCAGAGGTAAGGTCAGGAGATACAAACTTCTTGAGGAGGTTTCCAGCTAGATCCCAATAGTAACGAAATGCTTTGTAAATGGGAATGAATGGTTACGGTTGATGCCCTGTGGGAAAGGGGATTGAGAGAGAGGGAGAAGAAGGGGGGAGAAGGGTGCTTAATTAGGGTGATAGGCTGTATTTTCTCTAAATAGTAATAATAACGTGGTTTGCGAAATTTGGTTGGCTGTGAATGGTGATGTATGATAAGTGGCCCCCACGACAACTATGGCTTAGCTGAGAAAACTGATCCAATGAATGATTGATGAGAGTGGAACCTCGGCCGCGTGGCTCCCATTAGGTTACCGTACGCGAACGTGGCTGGGATATTGGGTCAATGCTCGAGTGCTCTAAAGTATACGTGGGCCATGGCCAAGAAGAATAAAGTTTATATTTTTTTTTTAAATAATTTTATATTTAAAAATTTTTATTTATTTATTTGATCATAGTCAGGTGGATCACGTCAACTGAGTTTTCAATTTGTTTTTTTTTAAGTGTTTTCGTTAAAAAAAGGGTAGGATTAGTACAATCCAATGTGGTTAGATGATTAGGATCGGTGCATTTATGATGGTAATTGAGGAGAATCTGAGTACACTATGTAAGGATCTATTAAATTTATTTTTTTAAAAAAAATAGATATTTTTTTAAGGAATATGTAGAGCATTAATCAATTGATGGACAAATAAATGTGGTCCTTATGTGGAGCTCATTTTTTTCTTTTGTATGAGCTGGTAGCTAATGCTGATTTGTTTGCTTTGCTTCCAATTATGATTATTATTGATCTTTTATGCCGTTGTAGTGGTCGTCTGTACCTTTTCTGTTGATCTGATGCCTTTTATTTTTAGGCATATGAGGGTGGTTCATTCCACTCTTTTTTTATTCTTCATTTTTTATTTCTTCTTTTGTTGTTTTTTTGTTTCCTTTTATGTAGATTATTTACTCTTTTTTTTTTTTTTGCAAAGTTTCTCTTGCCTATTCAAATTACAAATCTTTGCAATTCTTTTTTGGGTGATGGCTCATGGCATTTCTAATCTTTTTTTTAGGTTTTATTTTGCTTGTAATTAGGTGAAATATTTGACTGATAGGTTTTATTTTTTTTATTGTATGCTCTTCTGAGCAGTAGTGAGCATTAGATCCCTTCTAAGGACTACATCCTCACGTCATTTTTTCCTTTAATTATTGGTCTCTCTAGCTGGTATTTCAATATATATTAAGCACAACATTGTTTAGAAGTGGCAAGTGATCATGTTAGGATTATGATTATAATGAGTAGTATATGAGTGAGTTAGGGGTCATTATAGGTCATGATAATTCGTAATTAATTAGTTCAAATTAAGTAGTTACATGATGTTGAATGAGTCATTAAGATTCCTATAATTCTATCAATACTCTCCCTTAGAGAAAGCAATCAATAAAATGAGGTAAGTCTTCTTCCCCACTAAATTTATAGAGTTTTCCAATGCTCTTGTACATTTAGCTTACTACTTATTTCATTTGCTTCCAATAACATCAAATGGAGATTGATTTCACATAACACATTGCCTAACCTGTTATTTATCATCTCAAAACTTTATTTTCTTCATTTAGCCAATTTTTGTAGAGTTGCAAGTGCTCTAGAATTTGATTATCTATCTATCTATTTTTTTTTTTCATTTTTCTTTTTTTTTTTTAATTTCTATCAATGTAATACTACTCATGAAAAAATAAAATACAAATCTTACTAAATCCTGTTATTAGTGATGCAACTAGGATTTAAAAAGAGTGATGGCAAAAGTAAAGATCAATTTAAAAAATCAAAATATGTTCAATTATATAAACTAATAAAAGAAGACAAAAAGTTTAGAAACACTACAGGAAAAACTTCATTTTCCGGCAGACATTTTCGCCGGAAAATTGTCCAAAATCCGTCGGAAATGCTAATTTCCGACGGATTTCCGACGGAAATATTTCCGCCGGTTTGATGCGCGTCGAAAAAGGCCTTCCGGCGCAAAATAATGTGCCGGAAATTCCGCCGGAAATGCATACGAAAAAAATCCGTCGGAAAGAGAATCGAGAAATATGTCGGAAATTCGGTGAAAATTTTCCGTCGGAAAATCGCCGGAAAATCCGTCGGAATTTGTGACGAATTTATTTCCGCCGGAAATTCCGCCGGTAATCGCGTGTTTTCCCGTAGTGAAATATGAATAACCTATAAGTTTTTTTTTAAAAAAAAAAACTTTTTTTAACCAATCATTATGGTTAGGAATCTTAAATTATCTATAATGCTTATTTATTAAATCAAATTTGTTAATTCTTAGTTCTACCTCAAATGTCTTAGCAATATCCTTCTTAATATATATTATCAATGAACTTGTATGAAAATTATGTTCCATCTTATTTCTTAACATTGTCTTGACAATCTTGATTGTGCAAAATACTTATTCAATTATGATAAGACTATTCCAAGTAATCAATCAATAAGCATATATATAATCAAATTTCACATTTTTTGCTAATATTTGATATAGATAAAAAAATCATAGAGAGATTCTAAAAAAACCAAAGCTTTTGACTAACTTTATTTTTAAAACTCTTCAATTGAATATTTAAGTCTAACATCAATTTCAAAATGTGCCAATTTTTTATTGATCTTCTATTTCATATGAAGAACCAACCAAATTGACTATAAGAAACAATAAGTGAAATTTTTATAAACTAGAATTTAGGTGTCAAATAAATAAGTAGATTATACAAAAAGGTCAATCATTGATAGATAAAACATGTAATATATTTCACTCAACACACACATTACTTGCATCATTGTATCATTGACCTCAAATATCTTGACTATATATTGAGATTATGATTTGAAAGCACATCATAGTTTTTTTTCTTATGCACTTGGTATCGTGAACATGAATAATATCAAAGATCCGGTCTTTTATAAATCCAACATTGTCAATAAATAATAATATAAACATCATAGAAATTTGATGGGATACAAAATCGCGATTAAAACATCTTAAATTATTCAGCAGTCCAAAAAAAAGAAAAGAAAAGAAAACGGAAATAAAATTTCGGAAAACTTATTTATTTCATTATGCTCACATACAACTAGTTAAGGCATTTATAGGCTTATAATATTTTTCGGGCTTACTTAGGCTATTAATTAACTATATTTAATCATTAATAATTATAATTAGGTTCACATAATTACTCCCTCTTTTATAGTGACCATATCCTCAAGGTCTAACTTCCCTTAGTTGATCTGGTCGAGGTTGACTTACATTTTGCCACATTCTCTCAAACATATCGATCTTTCTGCATTGAAAAACAAAGATGTTGAAAAAGAAAATTTTGACCATTAGATATTTATGAAAATTTCTGTACTCCTTGGTGCCCATAAATTTAGTGACCACTGGAAACATAGCAATTATTCATACAAGTTGACCATCAAGATCAACCATGTGCAAAGGTTACTTTGCACATCTGACACCTCTATTATCTCTTTAGCAAATGTCCTTGTGATATTATGATTTTCATCAAAGATAAGATCTCCAAGAACATGTTCAATGATCTCAAAAGGGTTGCTAAGGCATTGAAGAACATTTTGCGTGAAATAATTTTATGAATTTAGTTGTTCATTTAGAAAACATCCCTTTGTAGTAGCACAATTTCAAACCATCTACATACACCCTAGCAATTATTATTCATTTTATCATAATATTTTTGAATTGCTCTGCTTCTATTATTAATTTTGAATGTAATTTTTATTCTAATTTTTTCTTCATATGCATCACGTACACGGCTGAGATGGAGAGTCAGATTTGTTCATCAAGGAGACACAGGATTTGAGTTTTGAAGGAGTAAGCTGTCGGTGATCGCTGGATCATGGACGGAAGTGCTGTCTTGGTAAGAATTAATAAAGAATGGGCGGGTCTTGACTGTCTTGCCGGACTTGGGACTTCTGTGGAAATCGAGACAAAAGAGCTGCTGATCGACAGGGATTAGAAATGAGCTTATTTTGATCCAGCTGACTATGGTATAATCGGTGGGAAGCCAATGTTGTAATTTGTCGGTTGAATCTGAAGTCTTGGAAATAACAAAGGGCTCGATCGCGAACCTCGTCAACGAAGACCTTTGATCTTAAAGCCTCTTCTTGCTGGGATATTAAATGGATCGGAGTTGTTTGACGGCATGAAAGGTGTTCTTACGAAGAATAGCGACAGGAATTCGTCTTAGGCGTGGATCAACGGTGGCTCTGGACGGTGTTAAGTTCAGGGCACACGCCAAACCTGTCGTGGGTGGACGTTACGAGGATAAAGTTCGGTATGGAAGGAGAAGGGATTGATAATGTGCGGAGGAAGCAGCAGGTGTAGTTGGCGCTGCCGGAAGAAGATCTTGATGGATTGCAAAGTCTTCTGGCCACGAGACGCCCAACAGGCCGGATCTCCTGAGCGACGGCGAAAATATGGGATCGCCGACGAGAGTTCCTTAGAATATGAGACGGAGCAGGAAATTGGTGGCGATTTGCGTTGAGCTGGGCCGAAATGCAGCCGCTAGTGGAAATCTCTCTCTTGAGCAACGGTATTTACGTATGCAGATCGAAGAAGAGATTGTATCCGATTGGAGCTAGTTTCGACGGCAAGAATGAGGTTCTTGCATTGAAGCAAGTGATCGGGCGTTGAGGTCAGATTTGCAGGCAATGGATCGAGGAATATTGCCGCGGAAGGATAAGGTGCTACGAAAACATCAATGATAGCATGCAAATTATTTTCCCAAAAAAAAAAAAACATCCAAATTAGAATAATTTAAGCTATTCGTCACTTAGGGCATCTCCAACCGAAAACTTCATTTTTCACTGCAAAGTAACGCAAAACTTCAAAATGGCGCGGTGATGCTCCAATCGAACGCCATTTTAGGTGTTTTTGAGAAGGTAACGATCGCTCTCCCTTTCGCGCGTTTTTCCGGTTGAGAGCAAAAAATGGCGTGGGTGAACAGTGCGACGCCAATATTGGCGTCGCACTGTTCACCTGCGATTAAATGGCGGAAATTTTTGCGTTCGGTTGGAGCGACGGAACGACTCCATACACTCGTTTAGCGTTCGGTTGGAGATGCCCTTAGAGAAATAAAATATAAGAAAAGAAAATTTACTCATTTAATTTTCTCACATATATACTTCTTATAATTAGAATATTTATAGGCTTTAGTGGCTTTCTATGCTTATTTATGTTATTAATCAATTATATTTAACCACTGTTAATCAAAATTAAGTGAACATCAATTTCATTTTAGTTTTTTTTTCTTTTTCAATTTTGAGGTCATAAAAATGAACGGACATTGAATAGGTTATCGTCAACTTGTATGAAAATGTTGAAGCATGAACACAAAGATTATATTGCCCGAAAAAATGTGAAAAGATAAAGTCTTAATTCTAGAAAAAAAATCTCAAGATAAAATTTTGGAAGATTTAAAAAATTTAGAGTTTCATAAATTATAAATGTTATTAAATGAATGATATTTTTAAATTTTAATAATTTCTTAAATTAAAATTAAAAGTTATATATTTGAATTCATTTATATAATTATAATATTTATCTATAATACACATATAATCAAGGACAGATAATTGAGGAGGGGGAGTGGGGGATCTGATTTGCACTTCTCAACTAAACTCTCGTCCTCACGGCGGCTTTTCTTATTTTTTGGGACATTTAGGTCATTTAAGGCAAACTCACACACACAACGCATACACATAGACTCGAACCTTGGACCTCTTAGTTGGAAGCATAAGCTCTCAACCAATAGGCCAAGGAGAGTTGTGTCGGCGACTTTTCTTCCTCTTAAAAGCTCACTTCAAGACAAATCCCATGCCCTCTCGCACTAGTCGAATCGTAGTTTGCTACTTCTCTGGAATCGTAATTTGCAATTCATTGGAATTGCTGTCTGTGATTTTGCTCATTGTCACTAGCCGAATCGCCTCATTGCTCGTGATGACTTCTCCTCGACACCGCTTCCTCAAGATGATTAGATATTTTGCTAATGTGGTCGAATGATCTTTCTTATCTTGTTTGAAATGTGCTTGAAATTTTTATTGATTGTGATCGCTATAGGTTTTACTTCACGGGCCCAAATTAATTTTATATCAATCTAATCGGTTGTTGTTATATTATTTATTTATTTTCCACAAGTTTTTTTATTCAAAAATAAAAGGGACGAACAACTATCAGGTCAAAAAATTTAAAAAAGAAAATACAAAGCTGAAAAAATTGCATTAAATGACAAAATACAACTTAAAATAGAAATGAGAGCAATCCAAAGTGATGGACTCATAATAGACACCCGATTGTCATGCATATGTTGGCACAATTTGTTGATCGTGAAAGCAATGTTTGGACAAGTAATTGTCAAATATTGGAGTGATCCAACTAAGTGTCGAAATTCATCTGAAGCAGTCGACGGTAGAAGAGGTGGTGAGGTTGCTGAATTTGTGAGAAACTTTTAGAGAATTGGTGAAGAGATGGGTTTGTAATCAGCCATTCCAGCACGACGAAGAATCTAGAATGCATATGCAGTTTGAGATAGGTGCAAACCATTAGATAACTGAAGCACATGCATTCCAAGAAAATGAGAGATAAATCCAAGGTTTTTCATATGAAACCAAGTGGAGAGAGCATCCAAAAGATGAGCAATGGTTTGATCATTGTTGCCAGTAAGTAAGATGTCATCCACATATACAAGTATGCAAATAACAAAAGAATTTGTATTATATATTAATAATGATGGATCATCTGTACTATGCATGAAACCATAGTCAAGTAGATAGCTAGGAAATGTCTCAAACCATTATCTTGGTGACCGTTTTAAATCATAAATGGACTTTTGAAGAATACACACATGCTCAGGATACAATGAATCCTTGAAAACGGTAGGTTGTGCCATATAAACCTTATCTTTTAGCATGTCATGTAGAAATGAGTTGGAGACATCAAGTTGGAGAATCTTCCATTTGACTTTAGTAGCAACAACAAGTAATATTCTTATAGTAGGAAGTTTAGTAACCATGCTAAACGTATGAAGATAGTCTAAACAAAATTGTTGACTGCAACCTTGAGCAACTAGTCGTGCTTTATGTCTAGCAACAATATCATCTGCATTGAATTTGGTTTTGTATATCTATTTACATCCCAAAATGTTTTGAGATGGATGTGATGAAACTAATGTCCAAGTAGCTTGTTGTTGAAGGACATCAAATTCATCAAACATTGCTTTTGTGCAAAACTGGATTTTTAATAGCTTCACTATAAGAGATTGGGTCAGTTGAAAAAGAAGAGGCATTCATACTAACAATGTGTTTATGTTTAAGCTTTCCTATCCGAAGCCTTGTTACCATGGCATGTGTGGATTGATTTAGAGGTGGAGGGATATCTATTATTGTAGGAGGTGATGTATGTAATGACGAAGTGGATTGAGTTAGGAGTGAAAGAATATCATGTAATGGTGAAGTTGTATTGTTGGTTTGAGGAAGAGAATCTGTAGTGGAGGATGTTGATGTGTATTATCTAGTTGGAGTATAAGGAACTGAAATATGTGGGCTGGAAGGTTGGGGCATATTGGAAGATTGTGACATATTGGAAGATTTAAATCACCACAATTCTGGAGATATAGCAGTGATTTAAGCCGCCGCTATTCTGGACTTATAGCAGCGATTTAAACTGCTAATAGTACTGCTCCAAAATAGCGATGATTTAAACCACAACTAAAAAAATGATTAAATGTCTACCCCACCTATTACAAAACCCTTACAAAAAATTCCTTACAGTGAATACTAATTACAACGGTCATACAATAATTTTGGAACCACAACAAGTTTTTTGTGGCGGTTAAAACTGCCGCAGAAGCCCTTCTAAAGTGTTGTGAAAATCTTTTTTTCTTGTAGAGGTTGTTTTTACATTAAAAATTTGAATGGCCGTGCCCAGATCAAATGATTTACTATGTAGATATATTATAAGAGTCCTTCCCTCAATTGGAGAAAATAAAATTACAAAACATATAGTACAAGTTTGTATTTATTTAAATGTGAGGGAGAATACTAGAGATACATAAGTTATAGGGTATGAATCTAATAATGATTATATGATGATAGTTTTAGAGTGACAATAGTTGTACAACAATAGTTTGATGGCAAATAGATGATTGTTATTAGATCATAATGATTAAGTGACGGTTGGTAAATGACGAAGATTAGGAAACAACATCGCATGACACCAATCGAACGGTATTTATCAGATAATGACAGTCATACGATGATGGTTCAGAGAAGACAATGCATGAAAGTAGTTAAGCGATCACAATCAGATAATGTAGTCAGACAATGGCTAGTGGTGATTGTTAAAATATAACATCAAATAGAGTTCTAGAGTACTTTAGATCTCCAAACTCTCTCTAAACTTATGTCTAGGCCCCCTTCATGTGAAGAATGAATGTATATTTATAATACATTTCTAGTGAAAATAAAAAATAAAAAAAATAAATAAAAAATAATACATTTCTAGTGGGCATAGTGGTAAAGCGTTTCATTTCTTTGGGCTCATCTCATCAAAGCGTTCATTTTGATTATAAGCATGCAAAATTGGAAGATCATTTGGTCCTTCAATTAATGTTCTAAAATTTTCAATTATTTTTTAAGTACTTGATTTTGACTCAATTATGATATCGAATATCTTTTGAGGTTGCTGGGTTTATTTAGTCAAGGGGCTCAATTTGACTATAAGAAGTTGGTCTTTAGATGAATCTGAATTTAATTCTTGAAGTATTTAATATAATATTGTATCAAAATTTGTGCTAATAAAGTGAGATTTCTTGAGACTTATAACATTCCAAAAAAGGAAACACAGCAATTTTGATGGAAAGTAGGTAAAACCTTGCAACGAATTTATTAATGATCTCAATGATATGTTAAGAGCTTGAGAAAAGGTGAAGTTAAGAACACAATACATCTTGATTTGTTGATTAGGAGCTTTGACAATTAACTAAGAGGTGTTAAGTTTGAATCTTGGGTACGTGACGTGTACGTGAATTTGCCTAATTGACTCAAAAGTTCCCCTCCCCCCACACCCTTAACAAAAAAAGGAAGACAAAAATTGTCATAAAGATATAGCATTAAAAAAATAAATGACTATGAATTACATGACTACAATTGTATAAGACATATTTTTAACCATTTGAATTTCTTTTAGTTTAAAAAAAAATCTTTGATTTTCAAGACATCAATTCATCATTTTTAGATAAAACATGCATATTTAATGGCATTACTTTTAAACTAAATTAAATTGTTCCAAACAACATTTAAAATATAATCATACACACAGAGTAAGCAAGTTTGGTAGACCAAATTAATTAATGTGATTGAATGTGATAGTGATAATGCATATATCATTCAAGTGCCTCTAAATATTAATAGAGTTTTGGTTTGGCAACAATCAATTACATTATTAATGAATGTGATTGACAGTGATAATAATGTTGTGCTGGCTTTATTATTTAAGAGTCGCTTAACAATGAGAAATTATTTTGTGTGTTCACACTGTGTTGAGGGACTCTTAAACCGTCTGGAATGTAAGTGTACACACTATGTACACACATTGCGTACACCAATTTGATACACGCAATATAAAAATGTGTACACTCACATGTCTGAATGGTTCTTACCATCCAGACTCCGCACAAAATAATTTCTCCTCAACAATAATAGAGTTTTGTTTAGGCGACGCCGAACTATCTTCAGCACTTATAGAAAATGAAAGAAGGCATATATAATCCAATTATATCAATATATGATAAAATTCACTTTCGACCAAGAATCACAATAAAAAAATAGAAGATTATAATTGAATATATTGTAAGAAATACACTTCTTAATTAAATTTTAGAGCAATTACAATCATATTTTTCCAATGCATAAAGTCATCAAATTACTTCCAAATAGACCCATATTACCTTGGACATCATTTAATGAACATTTTACAATCTCTAAGTTATTATTGGCCTAATTAAAAATTCAATTAGAATTATTAAGCAAAAAAATTGCCAATATTATCTTCTTTCTTATAAAAGGTAATAAACTAAGAGATGATAAGCAATTTATTATATGCAAAGAATTAAGATGTGATTTGAAAAATTTCTTCCAACATTTTAAAGAATAATCAAATATATGGATCAATAACTTAAGAATTTTAAATAATGGATATAATAAATTATAATCTATATGTAAATGACAAAATTTATAATTTACTCCTATATCTTCTAGATAATTAGAGAATGATCTTAAATATTAATTCAAATTAAGAAATTTGAAAATTTTTAATTATTGAAATGAATATAATGTCTAAATTATTTATAGTATATTTTAATAAAATATATTAACAATTATAATAAAAATATTAGTCATCACCTAATTTTTTTTTTTACTTAAGCGAATCTCTAATTCGTTTGCGTTATTTCTTTATTTATTATTTTTTTTTTATGTGATGTAAAATCAGCCAACAGGGCAAAATCTGCTGCCACATTCTGAAAAAAATAAAAAATAAAAAGAGCTCCCACCTAACCCCATACGAAAGTTTATGAACCGTTTCGAACATAAAAATATAAAATGACTCCGTGACAAACAGATCACATAGGCTCTTTGGTGTTCGGTCTCTCCTCGAAACGACATACGTTGACCATGGGAAGCCTCACCGTCCCTACGGAACCTACCAACGCCATAGGCGCTTCCGAGTATCGCCGCCGGCGGCCGCGTTTTCTCTGCCTTCACGGTTTCCGCACTAGCGCCGAGATCATGAGGAAGCAGGTGTTGGGGAAGTGGCCGGATCTCGTCACCGCCCGCCTCGATCTCTTCTTCGCCGACGCACCGTTCCCCGCAGAGGGAAAATCGGAAGTCGAAGGCATATTCGATCCACCTTACTACGAATGGTTCCAATTCAATAAGGTGGCCGTTTCCCTCATCGTCGATCTTTCATTCGATTCTGTGATACGTCAAATCACTCTTTGATTTTTCCCTCATTTGGCAACAAAAATTAGGGTTTCACGGAGTTCAGAAATTTCGATGAGTGCCTTGACTACATCGAGGATCTGATGATCAAGCATGGCCCGTTCGATGGGTTGATGGGATTTTCCCAGGTGTTTTTTTTTGTTTTTATTGTATTCTTTCCCCAATTTTCGGAATATTTTCAATTTGGGTGTTGATTATGGGTGTATAATAACGCAGGGGGCGGCCCTCTCCGCGGCGCTGCCTGGTCTCCAGGCGAAGGTTAGGAGGGCTGTTCTTATTTTCCTGCACTTTCGAATTCGGACAGCTTAATTTGATGATTAAATGTTTTGTTTCTCATTTTGTTTGGTTTAAAATTACTAGGGCTTGGCTTTGAAGAGCGTGCCACAGGTGAAGAACGTTGTGATAATTGGCGGGGGGAAGATTCCTGTTCCAATTGTGGTGGAGAAGGCTTTCGATGTCAAGATAAAGTGCCCGTCCCTCCATTTCATAGGTATTTCGCATCTTCCTTAAAAAATAAAAATAAAAAAAATGCTTTCCTCCCCAAATCTTCCAGCCACTACTTCATGAACCTTCCTACGAATCTGCTGGAACAGAAAAAGGCACGCGGTTGTTGGAAATTGCGGGTGGAAGATAATCCAGCTCTTGGAATTTTTTTTTTTGGAGTCAAGAAACAAAAACAAATATCTATGAATCTTATTTAGAAAAACGTCTGAACTCTTTTTGGTTCAATATTCTAGTTTGTTTGACCTTTTAGCAAATAATAAAAATATACCTTAGCTTCATTAAAAATTTGCTATTTAGCAAGAGATAAATTTTGGGGTTAAGTAAGCTTTAGAACTTAGATTTTTTTTTTTTCCAAAAAGGTCGTGATTTAACAAGTGGATTAGAATTACCCAGCTTATAAGAATATATTTAAACATGCTTAATTTTACCCACTGAGGCTTAGTGGTTGGTGAGTGAGCATAGTTGGGAACCCCTCATCCCGGGTTCAAATCCCCTCTATTATGGGGGAGATTATTCAGTGCGGACAACGGATGGGAGAATCGTCCGGTTCCGCGTTGGGTACCGAGTGGTACCAAGTACTCGATACCGAGCGCCGTAATTTTTTGGGGTGACGTGGAGCATTTTTGTTGGTCGTCGAACGAATCCAGACCCGCACGTAATAATTTTTACTTTGGCCTCGCCTCTTCGGTGGGGCAAAACAAGCATGAGCCTGATGCTGATGGATGGTCTCGTTAGGTTCTGCCTACTAATTATTTACACCAGCCAAACTCCATTTGAAGTGGAATACCCCGTTCAAAAAAAAACATGCATAATTTTGGTTTTAAGTGTTTTAACCTACTTTTTTATTTGGTGATTCGCGCCACCTAACAGAAAAATTCTTTTGACTCGCCGGTGTGGGCATAGGACACCAAACAGTCCATTCTTAGCGAAAAATCTTAAATTAAAAAGAATAACCGGTGAACACTTGAAACATGTGATGCAATAAAGTTTTGAAGTATGTCACCTCCTCTCTTTTTTTTTTTTTTGTGACAATTAGGTCACTTTCATCGCATATGAAAGAGCTGCTTAAATATGCCTTGTCGTTTAATCTTATTAATTTTAGTTTATACAAATATTTTAACTGCAGGGGACTTGGACTTCTTAAAGGAGCGCGGCGAAGCTCTTTTGGACGCATTTGTGGACCCCTTTGTTGTCCGCCACTCAAGGGGTCATACCGTCCCCAGACTTGGTCTGTTTTTTTAATCATATTGTATCTGTGCATTTTACCAAGTATAAAAGGATGAAAATGCTTTTACAATAAACTATCATATGTAAGATGATTAAAACTAAATAATCAGTTATTAATATTTCGTTTCCATTATTAATTTGCACACTTGCGCTGCTGTTTTTCCAGATGATAAGAGCCTGGAAACAGTGCTAGGTTACATAGATCGGATTGAGAAGAATATGGATGAAGAAACTGAGCTCTCTCGCTCTAAGTGTGAGGAATCCATTGAAGCTGCTTGATGCTGATGTGCATAGGAATCCATTGAAGCTGCTCTATTGCAATTATAGACCTCAGGAACTTTATAGCTTGGATACCGTACGTATTTGATTATTCCATGCATGGAGCCATCTAAATTATCAATAAAGCTGGGTGCTCCAGTTGCTTGGGCTGGATAAGATTGTATAATTTCCACACATGTGGATATCTTGATTTCTATTTAAAAACTTGTCATAGGCTTCTGTAATGTGTTCCTATTTTTATGATACGTTTCATGCGTCAAATTGTCATATCATGCCTACTGCCAACTGTAGGGTATAAGGTTCATGTATTGAGTTCGGCTCTCGCTAGTTGCAACAATGAAACCAAACTCATTTTAAGTGACGCACTTCAAACGTTGATTTCTATTTTAGAGATCAAAGTTAATATCATTCAAAAGTTTAATTTGGTACTCCTGAAACAAATTTATATAGAGAAACCAAGCGATATTAAAATGGATTTAATTTGTTCAAATCAGAATGTCGAAATCTGATACGATTCAAAACCCGACCCGACTCCCGACCCAAAAAAATCCAGGTTTGGGTAACCCGGATCAACCCGTTTGTCATACGGGTTGGGTTTAGGTTTGTAATTCAAACCCGTTTTTAAACCGGATTAGGTTCGGGTTGACCCGGAAACTAGAAACCAACCAGCATTGACCCATTTGTCCGATCGTCGCGTCAATCATGCCAAACGTTAGGTCATGACCCGATGACCATGCCTTGTCTCCAGTCTCGCGACTTGCATCATGTCACGTCTTTGCTTCCTTCGACGACGGCGTTTGGTCGAGTTCGAGGCTTCAAACTGCTGCTACCTTTGATGGCTCTGAGCTGCCGTTGCCTTCGATGGCTCTCTGCCGCTGCCTTCGAGATGTCATCTGGTTGAGGTCGAGTTCAAGGCTTTGTGCTGCCGACGACGTCTAGTCGAGTTCGAGGCTTCGTGTTTCCGGCAACGGCATTTGCAGAACCGCATATGACTCTTGTAGCGAGGTTGATAGTTCGCATAATTGCAGATGACGCTTTTGCTCGCAGTTTGTGTCGGGTCGGGTCAACTCAATAATCTGCATGTGTCGGGTCCGGTTTGACATTCCTGACCCATTTACAAAATTAGGTCGGATTAGTGTCAACCCATTTACGGCTGAGTCAAGTCAGATTCGACCCAAACCCGATCCTTGACCTGAATGGTCACCCCCTTTAATTTGTTATGCTCACAAGGTATTTAAGAAAACGGGACCTATTAAACGTACTTTTTGTCGGTTAGGTTTTCTTTTAATTATATTCCTGAAAATATGTCTCTGTAATGAATACTCATATCGCTTATTTTTTCATATTAGCTGGGATGATTTCCCAACAGTTAATGCGTCGGGAGGAGATTGAGATCTCCCTCCTCCAACGAGGAACATCACACAGTTCCTGACCTAATTTTTTTCAGTTCTAGAAGAATTTCTTCATAATAAGTACTTAATATTAAGAATATCCTTTCTTATTTTTTATTTTATTGGGAACGTATCTACCTACTGTCACTCCTAAAAGAGACACATAGCAACGTAACTAATCTTTCAGTGAGCCTATCAGCAACCAAAGATACAGAACCACAGTTGTTTTTTCCCCATCTAAGGCTTCGTTTGGGACGGCTTTTTACTGCTTTATAAAACGGAGTTTTAGTACAAAATTTTTTATTTTTGTATTAAAAATCCGTTTTAAAAAACAATAAAAAAATCATCCCAAACGAAGCCTAAGTCACACCATAAAGAATATCTTCATATCAGTACCTAACTTTTTATGCATACATGCATGAATTTATAACGTAGGCATTAAATTTTATAGGTGAATGCTTCAAATAAATTAGGTGATTTTTATGCTTTTCATTGACCAAATATTTATGAACGAATCGTCTGATAAGACGGACTTCAAAAATTTTCCGTCAAAATTTGGGAATATGTTAGGTGATTTTACATAAACTTGGTAGGTTTGCATTAATTTGGATAGCCATATAAATTGGCAAACAAAAAATTAATTGACATTAAAGCTTAAAAGTTAAAACAATCTTAATGGTTAAAATACTTTTTTTTTGCAAATTCTAAAATGAGTAATTGTGTTATTATACTTATGAATGTCTAACAGTCAAATTGTATTACATAATAATTTTTTTTGTATTTATCTAATAGTTTAATTATATTATATAATGATTTATTGTAATTAGAAAAAATAGTAAAATACATAATGTGTGAAATAAAAATATATTTTATAAAAGTAGTATCATTTTATATTTAAGTATATGAGCATAATTTTTTTACATAAAATTATCATTACAATAAATGATCATGAGAGAGCTAGTGAATGCTTCGCTTTTATGTAAGCGGTGGTCTGAAACTCTGATACCAATTTCGGGGCTCGAAACTTTCAAAATTGCTCGTCCTTCTGCGCCACCTGACGGAACATGAGCGACCAGACCGCGACTGCTTTCCAAGAAAAAGAAATACTTTAGCCCGCCCAAGAGCCTTGATCTCTCGTGCTTCTAATTTCCCATTGGACTCTCGACGCCGCTAGAGTCCAATCCATACGTTACTTGGCCCCGGCTGCTCCGCATTCATGAAAAGTATGGTTAATGTGTTTTTGGTTGCTTGTGTAGTTTTTTAAGTTCTTATTATGTAGGATATCTGATTCTTGGTTCCCGTCACTCTTGCAATCGGTGCATGTGTAGTTTCTATGGAGACGGTAAGGACTTTGTTTGGGATATGGAGTGTTGGAGAAGCGACGAAAGCAGCCGAGAATCTGAGCCTGAATGTTTTCCAGCATTGTGAGTTTTTTATTTTTATTTTATTTTATTTTAATGTCTTCTTTTTGAGGTTTTGCGAGCTGCTTTGGGTGTAAAATCATTTTCTATGTTGTCGGCTTTCTAAATGGCACTCGAGAGGAGTGTATAAGCCATTATTTTGTGTTTGTTCTTTTGGTGATTGATAGACAACACACCTCTGCACAAATTTGGCTATATCATGCTATATTTGGGCTTGTAAAATTGATTTTCAATGGTATGAACATATTGGTCTTGTATGATAAATTCACGTAGCGTCATCTTCAAAATGCACAACTGATTCTTTAATTAAGAATCCTTGTTGAACCTGATAATCATTAGCGTTGTGTTGTTGATTATATTTGTTCCAAATTTCAATTAAATCTTCATCATTAACAGATAAATCTTTGAGAGCTTCAAACCGCAACAATTCATGAGTTATAAGGTATATGAAGTAGATGGCCACGCTAACTTAGAGCACTGGTTGTGTGGTTAAGGTTCGTACTTTATATTTGCAGAGGAAGATGATCTTTTAAAGAAAGAGGACCTACAGGCATGCTTGTTGGAAATATTCTTTTAGGAGTTAATGTATTGGAGGGATTGATGATCTCTATGCAGGATAATTTTCTTTTGTATTAGATAGTGCTCCTAATGATATAATGCTGGTATAATAACATATAAATTTTTGCTCAGTGGTTGTCCAGTTTTACTTAGCGTCGTCTAACTTATGGCTGATATATTTGATGGGTAGACCCTCTTAAACAAGCATTATCCCAATTCTTGTTGTCCAGGCATCAGTTGACCTTCAAAAATCCATTTGAAGTTAGGAAGGGCTAGAATAGGAGCAGAATTAAGCTTCTCTTTAATAAAGCAATTCTAACATAAATATGTGCCATGATAACACTAATGCCTTGAAAAAATCTTCCATATAATATTGCCAAACTATGAAGACTTCCAATGTTATTAGATATTAGTATGTTTTAATCAATCATTAATTTCTTTTGTTTTTTTTTTTTATGTTCAATAGATATTCCTTCACTTAATACTACAAATCGTTGCACCAAATGTTCCTCTCTGGCCTTATTATTTATCAAAATATCCTTAAAAAATACCACTAGAAAATATCAGATTATGTTAGCAAGATACAATAATTAAATCAAAAGCAAGTAGTATGCTTCTAATCGGTAGCAATTTATCTACAAGATCGTACATATATAAATATTTGAAATCAAACAGCACTTTATTAATTTTAAGATTCTTGGGAAAGTTCTTGAGCTTTCTTGAGCTCTTCTTGCAAGAGAGGAAGAGGGAGAAGAGGGAATAGAACAAAATTTTGGAGGAAAATCTAACATAAAGCTTTATGCAAAATTTTCCCAAATTATACATCACATATAATCTCTATTTATAGATATTTATGTTGTTGTGGTAATCGCAAGATAAACATATCCTAAAACAGAACCAATACCTAACAATCTCCACCTTGGTCCAAATTTTATAATCAAAGAACCATCTGCGTATTTGCTGCAATCTAACTTCAAGAACAATCCCGCTCGCGAACGATCTCCACCATGTGTTCCAATCTACGACATCAACTCGCGCTCCAGCACAGACTCGCCAGTCTTCCTCGGACACTCCTGCGCGCTCAACCTACGACCTAGCACTACACCTTTTCGATTCCAAGTCTGCGACCCAACTGTCGCCCCGAGGTTCTTAATCTTTCCTGAATTTATCCACTGTTCCAACACACAACAGTTAAATGTTCCTTCTCACCGATCAAACCCACAATCTGACCCCCGAAAGCTCCGTCTCAAATATCTTCACCAAAACCATAGCCTATACTATCTTTGAAATGATATGGATCTGGAACAAAGTCTGGGATGTTAGTGTTTCGAGTAAGCATTTTTATTACACTTGACATTGAAGGCTTATGACCTGGTGATGAAGGTGCACATAGAATAGCCACCCTGATTAGGGGAGTCAATTTCGGGTCATGGGTCGGGTTCGGGTCGAACCCGAAATTGACCCGGCACTATTCGGGTCAACCCAAACCCGACCCATTTTTGAAAACGGGTCAGTTTTCCTGACCCGAACCGACCCGCTTCGGGTCCGGGTCAACCCGACACGACCCGATTGACCCGTTTTCAACAAAAAATTGCTAGTTTACGGGTCAAAAATGGGTTATCTCCTCTTTTTTGGGTCAAAAAATGGGTCAATCTCGGGTTTACGGGTCAAAATCGGGTTTTCGGGTCAAAATCAGATCAATTTCGGGTCAAAGGGTTAACCTGAACCCAACCCGATTTTTGAAACAGGTCGAAATGTTGAACCCGAACCCGACCCGTTTCGGGTTCGGGTTGACCCTAACCCAAAATTTTCGGGTCGAGTTCGAGTCGGATTTTCGGGTCGTGTCAAATATTGACACCCATAACCCTGATCATTCCCAAAGCTTCAACCTGATTGTATTGGTTTTCCAATATCTTATTAACAAAAGACAGTATGTCCTCTTTATCTTTTGCAAAATGTGTCATGTTCAGAAGGTGATAATGGTCTTCATTCATATAGCTCGAGACACACTTCCCAGTTACAATCTCCAATGAAGCAAATGCCAAAGATGTAGGCATCTATCTTTTATGTGAAATAGCCCCTTGTTGCATATTCAGGTGTCATATTTCCATTGAAGAAGAATTTTTGGCTGCTTTGGAGAGCTCCGTCTAAATCCAATGAACAAATCATGCTCTGGCTTCTTTCAATTCGACCTCACGGAACAAGCTAGCACGGGGGACCTTCTATTCGCCTCCGTCCCCCTCCTACACTGAGTCCGACTGCACCCAAGCAAACCAAGAAAGGTCTCCCGTCCGATTTCTGCCAACCCGAATAACACCAAGTCGCTGATTTTCCGCCGCCTCCTCTGTGGATTTGAGTACTCTACGCGATACCGTCATGACCTGACCCTGCTTCTACCTCCTCTATGTGCAACTTCGGCTTCACATCCCACACGAAATCGAACCCAGTCTACCTCCAATTCTTTAGTCAAACCAAGCCTTTGTCCAGTCTGAGCCCTCCGCCTCCTTTGTGCGAATAAGGCCCGAGCCCTGCCTCCCTTGAAGCACTACCCTTTTTTCTTTTTACATGTATCTCCATGGTCAATAATTTTCAGTTCACCTTCATATCTCCCATAGTTTGTAGCCACTTCATCCCCATAATCATATCCGTACTTCTCAAATCTAGGAGAAGGAAGTCTTCCACCACTTGAATATCCAGTAAGGTCATCACCACTCCTTTAAATGTTTCCCTGCTCCTTTCTATCTTGCATGTTCCCATCATAACCCCACATCCTTTCATCCTCACTAACTTTAACTCAATCAATTCACCACCCAATTTGAGATGAAGTTATATATGTTGCTCAACTATCCACCAAAACTATCACAAATTATTCTCCAATTTGTGCCTTTACTTCCATGGTATAATTTGGAGTAAATCCCACCACAGAGTTCAAGGATACCTCTACCACATCCAAATACAATTGCCTTTTATCCTCCAATACATCCTCCAACTCGTCCATGCTCTCCTCTTCCCCTTCAGAAACCATCAAGACCTAAAGGGCTCGAGTCTTGCACCTATGCCTGGGTGTAAATCTCTTATCACACCTGAAGCATAACCTTTTTGACGCCTATCCTGTGTAGAAACGTATAACCCGACGGTACAGAGGAAGAAGAAGAACAAATGAAAACTTTATTAATATTTTTTCTTCCATTGTTTACAGATATACAAGTGTATTTATAGAGCTGCATATAAGATAGGTACACGTGTCGGCTAATGATAGGATAGCAATGTGAATTAAACCAGTGGTTCTTAACATCCTGCACTTCGGTTTCTGTGAAGCATTTGAAATTGTCTCTAGGACGAACTCTAGTGCTCTTCTCCTTAGATGTTTCTCTCTGAAATGACACCATCTAGGTTCTCGGTGCCAATGTTGTAGAGGTGTTACTATAAGCCCTTTCCATGGGGTTGCTCTGGCTGGCCTTCTCCCTTTGATGTTTCTCCTCCACGCTCCACCCTTTGTGTTAGCTCCATTGTCTCTATCAGCCCTCTAGGCCTCAGCTCCCTGAGCTCTGCCCTTTTGTCTTCCCTAAGGCCCTTCATGAATTTTCTTTTCAACCCTTAAAAATTCCCCTCAGTTCCTAATAACAACTCAAACTTCTCCCTTTACCCCATGACAGTACCTTCTTGAGTTAAGCATAGAATTGTTCGTAGAGGTCCCCTACCCGAATAGCTTGGAAATGTTCCAATAAACAAACCATAAATTCTCCCCAAAATAGATCACATATCTAGCTTCTCTCCACTAAAAACAAGCTAGGACTTTTTAGTCCAAACATAGTCCTGCCGCCATGAGTTTTTCTCCTTCTATTTGACCATTGATCGCAAAGTAATGCTCCACCTGGTACACACAATCTTGAGCATTTTCTCTTTCAAAAATCGGCATTTTTAACCTTCTCGACCTCGTATCCATACTCCATTGGTTTCTTCATCCGTTAATTTTTCCTATATAGTGGTGGTGCGATTCTTTCCATTCCTCCCTGACCCCACCATTGCTTCCATCAGTTCACCTTCCTCCCTGCCTGGGTGATCTCCGAAAGGGTTCGGTCTGCCCCCTTCCTGCTACCATTTATTCTCGACACCCCGATGCAGCTCCCCTTGGAATCCCTCCGGGTGGTCCTTCAGGGAAAATGCTCTCCACTTCATTATCTTCCACCTAAGCTTTCTTCCCTTTCCAATCAGCTCTAGGAGTAGCTGGCGAAGCCTTCGATTGCATCTCGATCAATGTTTTCATCATGCCTTATATGTTTCCAAAACGACTTTCCATGGAGTAAAACCTTCCCTCCATTTCAGAAAATTTTCCTCCATCCCGGAATCTTTCTCTTGCATCTCGATCCTAAGTTGTTCCATCTTGCTCTCCAAAGCTTCCATATTATTTGCTTTCATTCACAGAATCCGCAAAAAACAACAAAAAAAAATTGATGAATTTGGCCGCCAAACAATGACAATCAGCAAGGTGGAAAAAATTTCAGCAGAAATTAGTGATGGGGGCTTTAACTTTCAGCGCAAGACACTGCTTTGATACTAATTTAATATGCCTTGGAATCAAATTCAGCAAGCAACAGTAGGGAATTCATAGAAAAATAGCAAAAGCAGCAGATTTTGGAGGAACAATTGGCTAATTTTGATTAATAACTCAACAAGAATAAAAGATACAAGCAATCTATAATTAGAGAGGTGGATCATCTCTCCCAATCACATGACGATAACTTTTCAATGTTTCAAACTTTTATGTTGACTAGAACACCCATAACACTAACCAGAATCTTACTTCTCTCTAGTTATGATATGTATGCTAATTGCTTAAAAAACATTCTTAAAACAATAAAAACTGGGCAAAGTATTGCTGAGGCTGCCATCGAAAGAATTGCTCGTCATACAAAAGTCAGCAGGAGGTGGTTTTGACAAGATATTTAGAAAAGCATTTTATTTTGACAACCTTCTTAAAGAGGAGCTAAAACATTCTTGGGCATGATATCTATCAACCTGTGCTGATCTTGTTATTGGAAATTTTGTACATTTGTACCGCTAAGTTTGCATTTTCGAGTGATAATCCGGCCATACAAAGTTGGAAATCAAACTGAACTGAGTTTTTGTATGGCAACTCCTTGCTAACTCACCACTTTACCTTTTTTTTTCTTTTTCTTATTTTCTATCACATGTGCCATTTTTTGTTTTTAGTAGTAGAATAAAGTGATTGCCTATTGTTAGGGGTGTCAAAACAGGTCTTCGGGTTGGGTTCGGGTCCAACCCAAACTTGACTGGTTGCCAACTGAGTCAACCAAACCTGACCCGATTATAGAAACAGGTCAGGAATTCGAACCCGAACCTGACCTAGTTCAGGTTTGGTTCAACCCAAAATGATCAGGCAGCCCGATTTTTCTCAATTTTTGGCATTTTTGTTTTCTCAGATTTATTTAAGTAATTCTTTTAAAAGACAAAATATTAAAGTACATATAATTATTTGAGCAACTATAAATGAACACAAATTATATTTACAAAATACTAACACTAATTGTCAAATTACAAATTACATATTAACATTTATAAAAAGTAATGCAAAACATAAATTACATTTACTAAATGATAATATACATTACAATATTACATTTACACTATTATACAAACATTGAAACACATTACAAATTATATTTACACTGTTATATAAACAAAAATTCTATTTAGTCTATTTTGATGCTTTGCACCCCCACTAACTCATGCAGTGGATAGCTGGAGATGAGATCCATTTGCAAAAATGTAAAAAAAAAAAATAATAAATAAATAAATAAATAAAAGCCTAAAAACCAAGGTTCTCAAAATCGAACCTAACAACGAACCGAAAGAAGGAGATGTTTACGGTTCGATCGGTTGAACTAGGGCTGCAAGTGAACCAAACGTTCGACGAGCTACTCATTGTTCGGTTCGATTAAAGCTCGTTCGTGATCATTTAATTAACTAAGCAAACAAACTTGAACAATATTTTAAATACTCGATTCTTAAATAAACAAGCTTGAACACTAACGCGTTCGGCTCATTAATGTTCGCGAACAACATCATTTGAAGTTCATGAACAAGCTCGACATTAAGCTCTATAAGAAGCTCAATAAAAGCTCGATTCGTGTTCGATTTTGAACT
>NW_021319945.1:2405442-2406523 GCF_001605985.2 Dendrobium catenatum | reverse complement strand
CCGAACATGAACACTCATTAATTTAAATGAACCAAACATGAACACAAACAATAAAGCTCAAACAAACATGAACCAAACATGAACAACCAGACATTAAATGAACACAAACATGAACACTCACATACTCGGCTCAGCTCGGTTCATTTGTAGCCCTAGGTCGAACCGGATGACGTAATAAATAATAATATTATTATAAAAAATTAATAAAATTAATAAATTAATAAAACATAATAACCATATAATTTCATATAAATTATTGTTAATTTATATTACATATTTAGATTTAATTTATAAACATAAATTATTTAAAAGCTCATAATATAAAATTATAAATATAATTAAATATTTTTATATAAATTATTTCATTTGGCAACATCTAAAAATGTTAAAAAAAATTACCATATTATTTACAAAGTTTTTTAACAATATAATATTTATCAAATATGTTAAAAAACTTAATATTTACAAAGTTTTGTAAATATGTTAAAATTTACAAAGTTTTTTACATCATAATATTATGACCGGACATCTAAATATGTAAAAAACATTAAAAAATATTATTCAAATATAAAAAATAATTATTTCTATTATAATTTATATGATATAAGTTTTACTTGAGTGATTTGACAAACAAAAATGAATCCACATTAACTTTATAATATATATAATGAAAAATATTAAAAAAAATAAATATAAAAAATTAAATATTATGAACTAAGAAAATAAATTTTATCAACTAAAAAAATTAATATTATTCAAATTATAAAAAACTAATTAAAAAAATTATTTTAAAAAAATAATACAAAACTATACAAAGGCTAAAACTATGAAACAAAAAATGGGTCTTTGCTTTGTATGGTTTAGTCCCACATTGCTTGGGAAGTTTTACTTTGTATATTTTATATACCTTTTCACTTTCTCTCATACCAAGAGGTCATGTGAGGAAAAGATGACATGAGGTTGTTCAATTATTATTTAAAATAATGTACTTAATATGAAATTAAAAGTTTTATAATAATTGATTAAGATTAATATTTATTTAATATTATTTATATTAAAAAAATTTGAACCGGCCGGTTTT
>NW_021319945.1:2370438-2404305 GCF_001605985.2 Dendrobium catenatum | reverse complement strand
AATAGTATCAACTAAAAAAATAAGTATTATTCATATTATAAAAATTAATTAAAAAAATTGTTTAAAAAAATATGTTGTATAGTATATATATGAAACTAAAGATGACTTTTTTCTTTGTATGGTTTAGTTCCACATCACTTGGGAAGTTTTGTTTTGTAAAGTTTATATACCTTTCTGCTTCCACTCATGATAAAGTAATAAAAAACATATGAGATGATTAAAATAAATATTTAAACTTGTCTTTAATATAAATTAAAAGGTTTTATATTAATATTTATATTTATTTAATATTAAATAATTTATTTAATTATTTATATTAAAAAAAAATTGAAACGGCCGGTTTTAAAAAAAGCTCGGACCAGTTCGCTGATTCATTGGTTGAACCGGCGGTTCTTGCCAAAACCGACCGGTTTAAAGCAAAGCCGGTTTCCAGATTGAACCGAACCGGCCTTTAAACCGATTCACGGATGAACCAGTCGGACCGGCCCGATTTTTAAAGCAATGCTAAAAACAACAGAAAATGCTAAAAGCCTAAAATAGTATTGATGTAATGTACTTTAGAGCTCAGGTTAAACCTCCAAATACGGTAAAGCATATTTAGAGAGTTCCGTCCAAGGCAGCATTTTGTATTAGCTTAGATAGTAATTTTGGTTTAATTATAATGTATATGCTCGGCCTAAGAGAACATAAAAATCACCTAGTTGCATTTACTCTAAATGAGCATTTTGTATTAGCTTAGATAGTAATTTTGGTTTAATTATAATGTATATGCTCGGCCTAAGAGAACATAAAAATCACCTAGTTGCATTTACTCTAAATGAATCCACATGTTTATTTTAGGAGGTTTCCCACCATTTCTCTATTAAAAGAAAATCATCAAAATAAAGACAGTATATATATATATATATATCAAGCAAAAGCAAAATAGTTGAAAAATATAAATAAATCAAATCCATTATTCCAGCAGATCAAGAGAGTATCAGCAGCACTGCAATAGTAATAGTTCAGTTCAAGGTCAATATTCAATAGAAATTCTACACCAAAAATTTTGTTCGGTGTTCAGCATTCAACAAGGAAGACAACAAACCTAATAGAACAAACAGAATTTCTGCAGAATTAGTGGAAGAACCAGCTTACACAAGTAACAGCCACAACTACAACTACAACCACAATTATAAGTACAATCCAATCCAACAACCCAATCCAACTTCCAGCATATACCACTACAACATGTCAACAACTACATTCGAACCCAACAACCAAATCTCAACCAAATCTAGTAACTACAACAACAACTACAAGTTTACAACCGAACCCAACAACCACAACAGTAACTACAAGTCTACAACCTAACCCAACAATCACAATAGCAACTACAATTCTACATCCAGCATATACCACAATAGCAACCACAACTACAACCTAATCCAACATCCAAGTAACCAATAAATAGGTTTAATAAATGATATTTTTCATAACAGAATATACTGAAGTTAAAAAAGCCAACTTTTGTAGGAAATTGGAATCAATAAACAAGCCAAATAGAATTAATAGTAATGGTGTTACCAGTGCAACAAAGTAAATAATTAACTAAAAAATATCTTTGATGCAGAACCACGTAAATGAAATGCACTTTAACTCATATGGATGTTGCACAACTTATGATTAGAATAATTCTAGAACAAAAATTACTAGCGAATTCAAACAATGAATCAAAACGATTAGTGGTTATCCGCTTAGGCTAAATCACATGGTGAGAGCTTTGAAAACTTCCAAAATAAATAGAAAACAACACAATGAATAATAGTAGCTTTCAAAATAATCCATAGTCTAACAATGAGAATTGGAAAGCATAGAGGTGCACTCAAATCCTACGTTTACTAAGCTTAAGCAAGAGCAATGCGGAGGAGCCCGTCGTGACTGCAATCAAATCAAGAAGAGTTAGACTAAAAGGGATAAGATGCAAGTAGAGAGAGAAACCTTCGTCAAGGGGTAGTGGAGATCCTCCACTCAATGCCTTCGAAGTGTTCTTCAATAGCCTTTACCAAATAGATCAACGTACGCTCCAAGTAATCCTCGACGGTGAGATCAACCCTTGGATTCACGTCGAAGAAAGTAGATTGTAGGATGTCGACGAAACCGTCTGTCTCTGTGGACATCCGAAAGGACACCGCTCAGCTGTAGAGTGCAGAGGGGTATACGACTGCACCACCCTGAGGGATAGAGACAATCGCAGGCCTCCGCGCTCCTCACAAACAGGCCAATGGGAGAGCAGATTAGATCGTGCATACGACTAACCATTGAGGATAGCGGCTCTCGCCAGCGCACCCCGATTGATAGTAATATACACGACCTGAATCGTAACAACGGGTTTCCCCCACCCGATATATCAGCTCGAGTGGGGTTTATTTATTGTGGAATTCCGTTTCCCATAGGCGCAAGCCCCGTGGTTAATTACATCTCAAGCCTAGGGCTTGAGAAAACTCTAGATTAATGATCCAATATTATTCTTCTCAAAAAAGGGATTGACACACAAAAGGGAGACTAGGAAGTTCCTACTCAAAAGGAAAGAATGGGTCAAGGGGCTTAGTCAACATGCACGGTTCATCTCAGCATCCGGAGGGACCAAGG
Organism: Dendrobium catenatum; assembly: GCF_001605985.2. Classification (NCBI taxonomy): domain Eukaryota; kingdom Viridiplantae; phylum Streptophyta; class Magnoliopsida; order Asparagales; family Orchidaceae; genus Dendrobium; species Dendrobium catenatum. The sequence goes on along the minus strand of NW_021319945.1, from coordinate 2,401,674 downwards.
CCGTTGAGGAGAGAGAAAATCAAACACCCAAAACATACAGAAAGAAGGGATGGAAGTGGCGTCATCTACGCGATGCGGATAAGCAAGATTTAAGTCCCTAAAGAGAAGGGACCTACCCACTATTTAGGCATACTACGAGACACCCGATGTAGTAGCCTTGAACCCTAAATCTAAGATGGGTTTAGCATTTTTTTGACTTAGAGTATTACCAATTTTATTGATTAGTTATTAATAGATTAAGACACAAATCATAGGAAAATATGTCACTAAATTTTTCATGTTTTGATGTCTCTATCCTATAGGGAGCATGCACCTAAGTCTATGTTATCTAAGACTCGGTCCTTAATTTTTATTCTTAGGTGTCACTAAAGTTATGAGACGAAAAAGATGTGTTTCTAACCCTTAGGACATTCGTACATGTGTCAATAGGTTTAGGAATCTAAAATAAAAGAAAGCAATCCTAGTTATAAATAAAATTTCTATAGGATCCAAAAGTGTAGGGAGCATACAACCATTGAGGCTCCTAAAGGTTTTCTAAGTATAAGGAGACTTACAGCACCGGGGGCTATGACCCGGTGGTTCCGCCCGTAGCACCCCAACCAGACTGAATGGGGGCGACTGATGCTCGGATCCAACTGTCTGTATTCCTTCGCCTAGTGCTCCAAAGTTCCTTCTCCTTTGCTCTCCAAAAGAAACACCTCGCAAAGCACAGAAAAGAGGTTGTATTAGAGCATATTCTATGTGATAAGCAAATAATAACAAGAAGAAATGCAAGTAAATAAGAATGTATCTTGTTGTTATTTGCACATCAGGAGGGCCACTTGCCATTTGGGTTTTTCTCATTGCTTGCTTATTGGGAGGAGATAAGGGTGAACAAGGCAGGGAGGCGTCGGTCTCTTAGCCTGGTCCGAATGAAAGAGAGACGGAGGCAGAGAGAGGGAACGGACGCCTGGGATCGTGCCAATAGAGGAGTCAAGGGAGCCTCTTGGGTCTATGTATCCCAGAAACCGGGAGGAATTTTTGTTTCACCTAGGAATCCCGAACAAGAGAGCCATTTTCCAAAATCTCCTTGCCAGCCACCAGGCCTTCGCCAATGCTCCGAGTAAATCCCCCCTCCATGCCGAGAAAGGTAGCCGCTGAAAAATTTGCTCATGCCTTCAAAGCGAGCATATCACGCGAGTCGATCAGAGCAACGGCTAGTATTTGAATTTTGATGAAATCCTTGTCGTCGGTTTGATCTCAAACTCGACGCGGCTAAGGAAAACTAATCGGGCTTAATCGAACACAGTCGAGCCTAATTCAACTCAATTCGAGCTGATTCGATCTTGAATTGGACCCGACGGTGCTTGATTAAATCAATTTAAGGTCCTCGAGGGCGCTTGAGCTAAAATTGAGATCAACAGTCCCAAGTTATGCCGTAATCAGTTTCCGGATCCGTCATTCATGGGCGCCGGATGCTAAATCTCCTTCTCCTTGTTAGGGTTCTTAAAGATGATCTAATAGAAAGAAGTTTCTCTTCCTATCGCAAGAGAAAAGAGCCAACACCTAAAATCTGAAATTTGTTTCAGATTTTGTAAAAGTGGAAAGCTAATTGAGAGAGAGAGGAGATTTGAGGGAAGGAGGGAGAGATAGAGAGGGGGGCGGCTAGAGAAAGAAAGGAGATAGAGGGGCGGTGGGTAGAGGAGGGATGATGAGTTGATTTCCCAATTCAATTCCTTAGGTTAAGGAATAATTTGAGGATTTATGGAAGTTGGGAAATTTTGGCCAAGTGGGGTGAGAAGGAATTCGAATTATTTCCAAGTGGGGTTGGAGAATTAGGAAACAAATCCTGATTGACTCCAATAGAGGGGCCGGCGACAATGAGGGCTAGGGATACAATTAATTGAGAGGATTTAAGGCTTCCAAAATTGATTTCTACTATTAGGAAATATTCTTTTAAGATCCAATTGAATTTAAAATTCAAATTAAACCTTTAATGAATACTTTCATAAAATAGAAAAGTTAAATTAGGAATGTTTTGAAATCAATTCAGAATTTATTTGAATTTCAAAATCTATCTCAATTTATCTAAGGCCCAAATAGGAAACACAAGGTGAGATTGGTTGAGGATGAGCAAACCGGCAGCTAAGGATGTGTGGTCGGTGGCAATGCATGGGTGAGGGCTCCAGCCGTGGGTTTGGGAGGAGAGGAAGGGCTCGGGTGGGGCTTGGCCGTGGGTTTGGGGGAGGAAAAGGGGCTCGGGTGGGGCTGTGATCGTGGGAGTGAGAGGGGAGGAAGAGAGGACAACCAAGAGCCATCGGTGGTGACTGTTGGGCACGACAGGTGGCCTCTCCTAAGCTCCACCTAGATCTCTAACTCTCTCTCTCTCTCAAGCTCTCTCCGAAGCTCCAAGAAGAAAAGTGAAGGAAAATATCTCATAATCATTCATTAATCAATAAGATGAAAGAAGAGGCTATAAATAGCTGGATACAATGACTATATAAAATAAAAGACACTCTTGTCATTTGGGCTTACATACGATGCTTCCCATTAAAGGGGTACCAACGGAAAAACATAAAGACACCTAATAAATAAAATGCATGAATAATAAAAAAAACACAAATGACTCAAAAATTCAAAGACTCGATCGTGGCTGTAGATCGGCGGCCACGTCTCTGATAAACCTTCCACGATCTGATGTCCCCATAAATCTCAATGACATCTAGATTAGCAAGCAGTCATAGAATGCCAAGAAGTATAATTTAATCTTACAACACAAATGCAAATTGCAATAACAAATCCCTTAAGAAATCAGTGGTCAACTAGAGTACTCCTATTCACTGAACTATCACCTTCTTCAGTTAGATTTTGGTCAACATTTAGAGTCATGATATTCTCAATAACATTGTCAAGTTCAGGATCATTTATAACTACAAAAGAAAAAGGTGTATTTAAATAAACCAATCAAAGAAACTCAAAAACCTGAAAAAGAACGGTAGAAGATATGTCTCAAGTTAAGTGATTGCTAACCTTGCTCTCCATATAGTCAATCTTTAGCACAACTTAGTGTCTCAACAATATCATATTTTAAGGCACTCTTGTACTGATCTAGTACTCTACTACTGTTACTAAATGCGCTTTCAAAAGCAATTATGGAAATAGAAATTCATAGAACATCACGTGCCATTACGGCCACTCCAGAAAACAAGTATTGATTACCCTTTCAAAATGCAAGATATCAACTCTACTTTTCTATTAATTTTTTGTTTTAAGCTATGATTTCTTAGGCATTGTAATTTCCTCTTCGAAAGAATCATAATCATAATTTTGAAAGGTAAATCAAGTTACCAAAATACAGTAATTACATTGTTATACCAGAAAAATATTAATGTAAATATAGAAACTGAGATATAATGAACATGGTAGAATTGCTACTTGAATCTTGATTCTAAGAACTTTGTGGGGTAATAAAGACTTTCCCTTTGCATAATGTTTCTCATGATTTGTGTAGTTAGCAAATAATTCAAATAATTTTTCCCTGACCTTCGTAGTCTCAAGAATGTAATCACCACCATACAACCTTTTATAACACCACACAATGAAACTGAATTTGTATCTATGATAAAAAATCATAGCTATAGCCAAGATATGAGAAAAATTAGCTCAATACTTATCAAATTTAGTAAGCATGCTAGTTTCCATTCTACTAATGTATTCAAGCCCACTATGCTTTTCAATTTTTAGTGATGTGTATGTTGTGGAAACACTTGGGAAGTAAAGATTTGCAGTTGGATATCTTGTGCCTGAGAAAACCCAAGTTATCTCGTAGAAAGGGGCTAAGAACTTACAAATATTTTCCAATTTTTTCCATTCAATCCTACTGGGACAAGCTTTATAATTATCATCAATCAATTGTAAATGAATGGAAGCACGTCAATAATAAATAGCAACATCAAGCATGATAAAAGTTTAGTTCCATCTAGTGGGAACATCTTGCGTTAATCCTCTCTTGGAATTAAGACAAACTTGTTTTGCACATTCAAAAAAATTTAGTTTTTTAGCCTATGATCCCTTTACATACTTATTGCTCTCCCTTATCTTTGAAATAGAAATATCAATCTTCTTCATGCCTTCCTGCACAATGAGGTTTACAATGTGTGCACAACATCGTACATGGAAAAACTCACCATTGCAAAACCCCCCGCCCCCCCTCAAATTCGAAATCAACAAAAAAATTATTAGCAGAAACATTATCCAAAGTGATACAGAAAAGCTTACTCTCAACCTTCCATTCATTTAAGAAAGATTGAAGCTTTTCAAACAATGCAATCCCGCCATGTGAAGGAGACATAAAACCAAAATGTATTATCTTCTTCTGAGAGTCGTCAATTATTATCAATGAAATGAGCTGTCAAACAAATAAAATCATATGTATTGATGGAAGTCCATAGGTGAAGTCAAACTAGCTCTACTATTACATCTAGAAAATAATGATTGGATATTGCTTCTTTCCCTGATGAATAACTTCTTATAGTCACTTCTAGATGTATTTCTAGAAACTACATATATGTCAGGGAAGATAAAATGCAGTAGTGCACGTACAATGACCCATTCTACACACTGAAATTGTAGAAGTCCATAGGTGAAGTCAAACTAGCTCTACTAGTACATCTAGAAAACAATGATTGAATATTGCTTTTTTCCCTGATGAACAACTTCTTATAGTCACTTCTAGCTGTGCTTCTAGAAACTAAATATAGGTCAGGGAAGAGAAAATGCAGTAGTGAATCTACAATGACCCATTCTACACACTGAAATTATAGATCAAGCATAATAATGTAAGTTGTGAGTAGATCACAGAACTCTTGGTGGTCAAACTTGTTATCTACTAAGGAAGTACATAAGCTAGAAGGTGACTGTAAAATTAGCTGGCCTATGTCATGAGTGCTTCTCTTTTTACAAAATTGAAGATGACGTTTCAAATTGTCAGTTCTATTTTTACTGTCACATGAGTATGTAGTGCCACATTTTTTTTGCAATTACATCTCTGTTTGCCATCAACAACCAAGGGTAACATCTCATAATGACCCCATACAGTTGAAATCATCTTTCTTTTCTTCTTAACAACTTTATCCCCATTTTTTTCTTTCTCAATGGTGTCACCAAAATCAACATCATCAACTTCATCAGCTTCTATTTCAATTTCATTTTGATCACTTATAACCTGTGCAGTTTCAATAAAAGGTGTACTTTCATCGATAATATTCGAGTCTTCTATATATGATCTAACAAATCAAAATAAATATGGTTACATAGTATAGTATACAACTATACAATTACTGAGATGTTAGCCTTGAATTTTAATTGATTGATGCAAATGATAATAATGATATCATGTCTCTTAGCTTCTTTTGAATAAAAATAATAGACAATCATTACAACAATAAAACTAAGATAAATATATATATATAAAGCTACAACCCAAATAACTGCATATTGTAAGTTTGCAACCACAAGGTCCACAACCTGACAACCACAACAACGTATTGCTAATTAATTGCATATTGCATAGGGGAAGCATAACCCTAAACATCCAATAGGAAACAGTTCATGACTGACAAAAATAGAGGCCAATAGTTCATGGATTACAGTTCCAGTAGTTCACGTTTTTCATGATTTCTTCCTAAATTATTGCTACAACAAAAAGTCAAAGATAAACCCTAAAACAAAAAAAAATCATAATAATCAGAAATCCATAAGTAGAAAAACCCTAAATTCAAAAAACCCTAAATTCATAAAAACTCAAAAACCTTGAATGATTGAACCCTATCCAACTTCTAAGCTCCAAAACCATCAACAAGTCCAATAAAATCAAAACCTTGGCTGAAATAGGCAAATAGATAATGAGATTGAGATACAAACAGCTATTGAATCAACGACGACGAGAATGCAGGTTGCGAGATATAGCCTGTACGCATGAATCGAGTATCGATGATGACGAGAGTCGAGAGGAAATGAGCAAGGGCCACAGCCAGTCAAAACCCTAAACATATGCTCGACGACTCGAGAATGAGATTTGAGAGAATCAGGTAATTGAGAAGTGAGAACGACTGAACGAGTGAACCACCCAAACCACGCAACCGCGGGTTTATACGTAGGGTTCGGGTCATGGTCGGTGTTGACCTCTACAACAGAATACAAAAAAAAAAAAAAAAATCAAATCAAATACAAAGTTCATACTTGCCGAAATACCTCCGCAAATCCTGCTCAAATCCCGTTATATCACTATTCATCCGGAGTCGCTCTGGGATTTATGCTCGAATCCCTCGCACACTGCTCAAAACAACGCTTTGCACATCGTTAAATAGAGAACGAAGTTACTTCGTTCAGTTCTCTCCCCCGTCGCTGCTTCCCATTTCTCTGAACCGCAAGCCCACATCTTCAGACTCGATGAAGCCTCCGACCTCCACACACCAGAAGCTCCTGATAGCCCTTCCCAAGCTTCTTCCTCCACTCCAGTCGTAAGCATCCCAAAACCTTCCTCATACGGAGACCTCCGACCTCGCCACAGTGCCTATCCAAGGATCTCAAGCCTCCGACCTCTCACACAAGGAGAGAGAGAGAGAGAGAGAGAGAGAGAGAGAGAGAGCTTTCCCTACCTCTACCCGAAGCCTCCTCTCCGACTCCTTCATTGTCGTTCGACTTTGCACCTTCGACAACTTTCCCTTCCAATCCTACATTTGGCCTAAACCGTGCGTAATTTTGTTTAGATTTCACTCTTCTCACTAATTAACTACTTATCTTAATTATATTTAATTATTATTATTATTAATGAGTTATGATTAATTAATATTAATTGTAATTATCTTTTTAATCATATTTAATTACTTTTAATAATAAATAGTTATAATTAGATAAAATTAATTGTAATTAATTTTTTATTATAGTTAATTATTATAATTAATAATTAATACTTAACTATAATTAATTAAAGTTAATTGTAATTAATTTTACCTAATTATAATTTATTTCTATTAATTATAATTAGCATGATTAATTATTATTAATTATCATTTTAATTATAACTAATTATTATTAATTTTTATTAGTTATAATTAATTAAGGATTAATTATAATTAATACAAGAGAAAAGAAAAGAAGCATGCCTCTCTTGCCTCGATCCACATGCCCTCCACCCGCCGGTCATCAAGGTATAACCCCTATATATCCTAAAACTCCGAGAACCCGCCTTCAACGGTTGCAACGCTACAAAACGACCACCTATACACACTTTTCTTAGCTTGGTGGGAGGAAGTTCGTCGCGGTGCTCTCGACAAATCGGGTGATCATCTAAAATCCCTTATTCGACGTTCGTGGCACACCGAAAAACCGCCTATACACATTTTTCTTGGCGTGGTGGGATGAGAATCCGGTGCGATGCGTACGACGAAGTGGTGATACCCATAAGTATCCATTTGTTGGGAAATAACTGCCTTTTCAAGCAGGTACCTGTAGAAGACCCATACACGCTTTTCTTACCGTGGTGGGGGATGAAGAAAATATGGTCGCGGTGTCCGAGGACACCTACCATACACGCTTTCTTAACGTGGTGGGAAGGCCAAGTTTCCTGTAGTTTCCCCTAAACGGGCGAGACGCCGGGAGGCTGTCGAAATTTTGGGTGAACATGAGACAGTACCTGGATTTGATTGAACACACCATAGGACTTAATTTGGACTCAAATGCACTTGAACTTAAACTTGAACTATATTTGAACTCAAATGAAACAAAATTAAACATTAATTCATATTTGAATTGGACATAAACCCAACTCAAATTTAAACAAAGCAGTGAGACTTGAGCCAAGTGCATGTGAACTTGAGGACATTGAACTTGAACCATATAATATCAAGTGGGATTTGACAATGAACTATGCTCAATTTGAATTGAATGATCCATAAGAATTCAAGTCAGACTATGACACAAGGAATTCGAATGAATCATAAGAGATTTGAATTTGAATTGAACAATTTGGAGTGGAACTTGAACATTTGAATTCAAGCAAAGACTTGAACCACAAGGGACTAGTGGAGGAAGGTATCCAAGCATGATCAATATGCAATCAAGAATCAAGTGGAAATGCAATGAACATGAATCTAACTTGAAAGTTGAACATAACTAAGATAAAATATCAATAAGGAACCTCATTTGAACGATAATACAATCTTTCCAATGGAATGTTGGACTTGTGTAAAATTTGTGGATCAATGAATTTGCAATGTGTCATTAATTCATAAGTGATGATAACACTATATGATAACGATATATCTTCAAGGAGATGCATAATCTACTTACAAATGGAAACGAGCAGCTACATATAATGACGACAAACATTCAAATGTATTCAAATAAACATCAAACAAGCAGATGCCAACCATACAAGCAAAAGGACTTGCAAGGACTTGTGAACTTGGACTTGATTTGGATCAAGCATAGTGGATGTCAACATAACTTGAATCAAATTGATAGGGAACCAAACTCTAAGATGATAAATGTACAATTAGAGCAAAATAAGAATATAAAACTAAGTGATAATCAACCCATCTAAGTGGATATCAATGTGCAAGGAGAAAGTTATGGGCAACGTCGAGAAACAAATGAAAGACGTATGGCGAGCAACATTTCAAAAATGGTTTGCATATAAGCAAGGGACTCAAGAAAGATAAGTTTTCAATGCATATGAATAGCAGATTATGAAATCCAATCAATTTGGAGTATTTAAATGATCACAAACAAGGATATGAGCATATATTGCAAATCATATAATAATAGTGGTGTATTTTGTATCAATCATATAAAAAATATATATAAAGATTTGTGATAAGAGAAGAGCTTTGCATATGAACAACTCACAAATAATGAACAAGTCCTAATCATAGACTTGCAGGTTGATGTGCCAAACTCTTGCAAGCATAATTCACTCACAAGTGATAGTGAAGTTCCATGTAGTTCGCAATGTCCACATTAACAAACTCGCAAGTCTAGACAAAGAACCAAAACTTACCAATGGAGGAGATTCCTAATGAGTGTGCTGACTCATTAGAAAACTCTTGGATGATGTAGTGACAAACGAGCAATAGACTTGTCATGATGCAGTCTCTCTACAACTAATGTCAACTATTTTGAGAATGTATACAATAGCTCCCACAAGCATTAAAATACGTGAAAACAAATGCAACAAATTTCCAATTTACATTAGAGTAAGATAATGATGGTCTTTACAACAGTCATGCAGGAAGATGTAGTAATCCCCACTACATTCACTTGTAAGCATTAACAGAAGTTTGTAGAAAGGACACTAGTCTATTTATAGATAACGACGGTAGATGAGATGCAAAAGAAATAATCTCCTTACAACCAGCATCAAGTGTCTTCTGACTATAAGCAGTGACAGTCAACATGTAATGACTTGTAAATCAAAGCACATGAAGAGATCATCGATGAATGTGGCTCAACCGACAGCTAATATCAAGTTACAAATGAGCATACTGATTTGCATAATAGGCCATAATGAAGGGTATGTTGTAGAAATGAAGAGTCCTCTGTAAACATGAACATGTAACATGTCATTTTCAGATGGAGTCTGAAGGTCATAACAAATGTTGGAAGACTATAGAAATGGCGATCTCCTATGAGCTACTGTAGGATACCTATTACACACGCTATCTACAAATGAATATAAAAGGACGGTAATATATATCAACATTTGTAAGCATAAGCAGAAGATTTGTTAGTGCACTATAATCCACCTGCATAAAGCAATAAGTAGTGCACGACAGTCTACCTGAATAAAGCAGCGAACAACTCTATTCAAAAGTTGTTATGCCACGCCACCGGATCTGCAACATCTATGCAAGAGGACATAAGACTTTTACAAATATTTCAAAATACGTTCGCACATGCACCATAGTTTATATACACATAGGTACACAAGGGGTAAACGCAATCATAAAACCCGCATGGGCCTCAGCGAGCGTGTTGTAGGAACACACGTGAAGTTTAGGGATATTGCACGGGTCAATAAGTGAATTCAAGTTTGAATCTGATCCTTCTATGCAGATCAATAGGAGTCAACATGACTTGAACCATCAAACAAATATAGGATTGTTGCGACCGACATATTTGTCTTAATATATTCATATTAGGCCTTCAAGGCTTATAACAACGAAAATTCACCAATAAATGTTCAAAACCTACGAAACTTGATCCTCTGTCAGCAAACCGACAAAGTCGATAAGGTTCAATCATCAAATGAAAATGACCCCAAATACCCCGATGATAGCCGTGTTGAATGTTAATCTCAACCGGAGGATTCCATTCCAAATAATTCAAAATGCCACCCAAAAACCTACGAAGTTTAAAGCTCCATAGAAAATCTCAAAATCATCTAAATCCCAAATATTTAAAAATTGAAAATAAACCATCAAAATGCTTAAAGCAAAAATCTATCCACCCTCCTCAACAGTTTGTCAGGATTGACAAATTAAAATTTACTTCAATTCACATAGAGCTAATGACTAGTCGAAAATATCACTAGGATCTATTCTCAAATAATCTCATGCTAATAAGAACGTGGTACGTGTCTTTTGACCGGCTGTTTTGCCGTCAAATGACACTGCAAGATAAATGGTTATAATCCAAGGCCCTGTGAACCGAGTGGTTTTGCCGCCAAATGACACCATGAAATACTGGTTATGGCCAGAGCGAATACGCTCTTTAGTTGCATCAAATCCTTGAGATATGAATCAATAGGATATGATCGATAGGGCATAAAGCTCTCTGTTATCTAAGGTGGATTCAAATATATCCCCTTAGATAAATATTCAATACAGATCTATAAGGTACCCTTGGACGAATCAACCCATGACTGCCGACAAGGATCCTTCTGTCCGGTTTGGTCGACTACCTCCTTTGACTAAGTAAACCAGGGACCACGATGGCCCGGGATGACGGAACCATGGGATCTTGATCATGTCCATCATCCATTCCCCCCATTATCCGCTTTAAGTGCAAGATAACGAAATTTCTATTTTAAATATCGAATCTTCTTACCCTTCAAACATCTGAATCATCATAAGCTCATTGCTGCTACTATATGCCTGATACTACGTATCTACGGATATAATGTATATGATTGATGACTAGCCTTAATCAAAAGTTTTCTCTCATTATCGAGAGGAGTAATTAACTATAAGGGCTTGCGCCTATAGGAAACCAAAACTCATATCATAAAGTCCTCACAAAATGAGGGTGAAATCTCTGGGTAGTGTCTTATCTACAAACCCATTTTCTTTTCCAAAATTTACCCTGAAACTTAATCCTTTAAAACTCCCCAAAAAAGAAAAAGCATTGCGGGCAGAATTCGGGGCCGGATTTTCGAAGCCCATAGTCGGATTCTCAAGTCAACCCGAACCTAATCCGATTTTTAAAACGAGTCAAGTTTTTAAACCCGAATATGACCCGTTTGATAAAGGGGTTAACCCAAACCCAAACTTTTTCATGTTGGGTTAAGCTTTGACACCCCTATCTATTATAAACGCAGCAAGCAGTTTCAGATTCCCGTGGTCCTAAGGACCTTAACTACCCATTTCATTGATAAAACACTATCTATATAGCAATTTCGGTAAATAAACTATGTTTTAGGTACTGGTACCTTTTTATGGATTATTTTGTCTTTCCTTTGCTTAATGTGAATTTTCCTTCTATACGTTATCTTAACTTTTTTACTATTGCAGCCCATCAATTTTTTTTTTGTTATATTTTGTTTTCACAACAATGAGAAGATAACTGTGCTTGTTGACATTAGTGGAATTTTTTTTTTCACCTTAATCTTTACATGGCTGTTCACGGTTTTAAATAATAAATGTTGTTACACTAAATTGGTTACTAATTGCATTATTCCAACTGACTTTCCTACAATACAAAAATATAAAATTGGATTCTTTATTGCTGTAATTTGAATTTCAGATTTCCTATTCCTCTCCTTACTATTCCTCTACTGAATTTCTCCCTCGAATGTTCAAGCCATCACCAAGCTTTCCTTATACGCATTCCTTCCTGATTTTATTCCTTAAACATACATGTCATTAAGGTGCTTTCCTTGTGTACGTTCCCTTCCTGAGTTTCTTCTTGGACAAGTTTTCCTTCTTGGCATACAAATGTATTTGATTATAAACTTCTCTTTTTATAAAATTTTGATCAATTTCAATGTATTTGATTCTGCTATGCTGCACAAGATGCTGAGCCATACTTATTGCATCCTTCTTGCACAACATATTCATTTAGAAGCTCTTTCACTTCTTTAATTCTTCTAGAACCTATTGCACTCATAGCAACAACAAATCCCATTGGCCATGACCTTATGTTCTCCATCTACACTAATTCTTGCAACCATGTTTACTTAGGAGCAATGCACCGTTGTTGACCTCCTATTTGTGTTAGAATCCGCTTAAGTCAATGTTGATGCATGCTTCAACTTCTCTTTGCATTTTTTTTTTCCAATGAACAAGCCCTTCTTTGGACGACCTTTTTCATATTGCAGAATTTGATAGATAGCTTCAAGGCGTTCCTTCTTGAGAGAGTGGATAACTTTTCGAATTTGGCATGTGATGGTGGTGTAAATCCAACGTATTATCCAAAGATTAGGTAAAATCTTCACTGACCATGTATCATTTATAATAATTACAAAAATGACTGAATGATGAACTGATGCCACTTCAATAGAGTCTCCTCTTATATGGCATGTCTCAGAAGAGCCTCTTAAGGACATCTCGCAAGAATATCTCTTGAAACATTTCTCATGAATGTTGATTGGAAGCTATCTAATAAATTGTTTAGGAATCCTCAAGTTCGTCTCAGTGGTCTTCATGATCTACTCAGCATTCCTCTCAAAGCAATAACTCTTCTTCAACACGCCTCCAACATGACCTCTAACAAGCATTCATTGTAAAGCTTACAAAAACTAGCACATTCCGCCACTAATAGACATGCATTTAATGCAAAACATTCGTTGTACTCTTCAATTTTCATGCCAACAAGTGGCTACATTTTGGTGTTGCACGTTGCAAGATGCTGATGGAAACATGACTAGTGTCTATCAATCCTCAAGAAATCTTCACATGCTAGGGAAGTTTCTTCTTGTTCTCGGGAAGCTTCTTCTATTTTAGAATCCTCTCTCTACATCGAGGATTGTTCACCCTTTTTTTTTTGGACATTTAGGCCATTTAAGACAAACTCACATACACAAAGACTCGAACCCAAGACCTCTTTGTTTAAAGCCTAAGCTATCATCCAATAGGCTAAGGTGAGCTGTGTTTTCCCATTCTTGGATTGACCCTCTCTACCTCAGTATGATCCATCTTGTTCCTTGAAGGACTTCAATTCAACTACTCAATACATTATGTAGAGTCCCAAGGAGATAGCGGACTTATTGATGATAACATTTAATGCGTCACTATATCCCTATGATCGTACTATGTGCCATGGCATGCTAGGTACCTTGTGACCAGCACATAATGATTGGAATTCCATGACCAAAGATTCTGCTAGGTTGGTATATTAATAATATAATTTAATGGCGTTGCAACATCTTATCCAACTCTGGCGTGCATTGACCAAAGGAACCTCACAACTTCAAGGTAATGTTTATGAGCATTAATGACTAGGATGCATCTACAAATAACCTTGGAAGAACCACGGCCAAGGGGATGTACACTTAAGAAGCTTAACACTGTTAAATGCACTAGCATTGGTAGACCTTGGGCATTACTATTTTCTTCTCATCTCTCCTATACTTTTTCCTACATCTTCTATATTTCTCTCTTATAATGCAGGCTAGTCCTTTAAGGCCCCCTAGTAACAGGAATAAAAAGCTTTTGTTAGTGCCTTGTCATAGTGGATATAGTTCATGATGATTAAATCACTCTAAACTTTGTGCTCTCTAAATATACTTATCTTGTACGTTTACCTTGCTCTCTATGTTGAGTAATTTTGGTCAAAATGGGCTTTTCTTGTTCTTATTTGAAATCTTGGTAGAACTTATCCTTACCATTTCAATTAAGCCCACTATTCACCATTAGCTTTTGGCATGTCTAGAGGAAGCTAGCGTCATTGTGAAAAGAGAGACCTTGGGGATGAAACTCTATAGGAAGCTATCACTATCTCACACTATTGTCCATACTATAATGAGGCGCACCGCAATTTTATTTGTGTAGTGTGGCATGTGGTGTTAAAATAGCGTGTTATTTGTGCTATACTGCTATTGGTGGGTTATAATGCCAATTGCATTGCTCTTGCGGCATGTTCTGTTTCATGTCTTTAATTTATTGCTTAAAACTAATATTAAAATTATTTAATTTGTTTTTATTAGTGTGTTAAATAAAACATGCACACACCTAGTAGAAGGCTTCGCAGATCACATGCTAGTGATAGCTTTGACTCCTGGCAATATCGATGACTTAGAGGCGACATCTTTGACACCTTTTGACAATGATGGAGTCGATGCACCTAGCAATGGCTTTGACCCAATCGACTCTCTCAAAATAGTCTCCTCTTTGGAGGACAATCTCGACTCTTCACTTGCTCTTTGAAGGATGGCCCATAACCTGGTTCTCCTTCCTTGCAAGTTTTGCTACTAACTTGTATGTAAGATTGCAATCTTTTCATTTTTGCAAGTCCTCATAAGTTTTATTTATAAATGAAATAAACAACACATTCAAATGTATTTCAGGTCTAAGACAAATCCTACTTAGGAATTGTTTATGAGCAGACAAATCCTCATTATATCTTGTCTACAGTTCACAAATTATGATGGACAAGCTAACCTTTATTTCCCTTCATCTAAATGCATAACCATATAATTTAGTATATAGCAACCTGAAGTACCATACATGTCTTTCTCAATTTTATAGGCAAATTATTACGTCAGGTCACCAGACCTAGAAATAGGTCCGGATATCCTCTAAAAATTTGATGCGTGGAATGTACACGTGTCCTCAGAATTTTAAGTCAAGCGCAGGTAAAGCGCATTCAATGCGCATCCAAAGCGCAACTAAAGCGTAGTCAAAGCGCACAGTCAAAGTGCAGTCCACGTGACAACTTTTTAGTGGATGTCTGGACCTATTTTCTAGGTCCGGTGACCGGACATAATAATTTGCCCCTCATAACCCCCAATTGTGGATATTAGCATTTCTCTTAAGAAGTACATCCCGTTCCCTTTTTTTTTCTTTTTTTCTTTTTTAAGATTCTGATTACACGAGTTATTTCAGTCATATAACTGGGCTTACAGCGTAAATGTATTGCTGTTCTTTGCAATTCGATTCTTCCACCAATCCACCTACTATTTTATTCGAATAACCAGAGAACCGGTCCATCTGGCTAGCTTTGGTGTGCTGAACTGTTGCATGCCCCATGGATCAATTTATTTCAAAAATAAAATAAAATAAAAGACTCGATCTTTTTTACCTTGCTTTAGCATGTATAACTAACCATTGATTTAGTTATTCTATTTTAAAAAACAACGTTATTCTAGCACAGCATTCTAATAGCAAATGGTTGCTTTTTTCTTCTTTTTTTTTTTTTGAGAAAATTGAAGGCTTAGCCGATCTTATTTAAAATCAAAAGTGTACATGTGTAAGTAAAAGAAACCTATAAGAAGCAAGTAGAAGCGTACATGGAGAGGAAGCTAACAGGAACAAAATTAACAAAAATTGACTGGAAGACCTGTCTGTTAGATAATAAAACCACATCTTAGAAATGTATTTCTCTAGCTTACTTTCGGTCTATATATAGCATTGTATTTGTATTTCTCTGTTATGATGAAATAAAATTTCCCTTGTTATTTTTCCATTCTCTGTTTTCTGTACCGTTCAACACTGTCGGCCTGAACTCAGAAATACAAGCATAATCAAAAATCGCTATTCATATGCTCCTTTAGTTGCCCGGAGACCATCCAAAGTGCAAGTCAGCAGGCTTCATCATCGTTCAGGCCCAAAAAATTATGCCAGCCAAAAAGTGTATATGTTGAAGGCAAACGGACGAGTAGGGATGTTAAAACCACAATGATGCAGCAAAATTCCATAACAAATAGTACTACTCGAGAAACTCCCACGGCCCAATCCACCCTCCAAAGTATTAAGGCGTATTGAATAGAACAACCAAGGGAGACATTGATGTACATCTTCCAGAAACAACCATTCAACAAAAACAAAACTATGCGGCATATCTAAAATTTAGTCTTTCCTTCACAGAATCCCCATCTTTCCAACCTGAAATCTTTAAATTCATTGCTCTAGCAATCCTTTTGGTAAGAGTGAAGACACACATAACAGTAAAGTTAAATCTCATATTATTCCATTCGATCCACAAGTAGTAAATAATAGCGTTTGAGGGTGAGAAGAATGACACATTTAATGTTTTGAGGTACTGAGAGACTACCAACGTGATTGAAAGCTTGGGCAATGTTAGGCCTAAGGTAAAAGCTCTGAAACGAGGGAATAAGCTTTTTCAGCACTGAGAATGAATATTAACAAAAGTAGAATTTCTGTTTCAATTGATGTAATACTTAAGTTTCTAGCCTCCTCTTTTTGTGCTGAAGCAAGATATTTTGGTGGAGCAAGTGCAGTTTTGTTATCAGATTTTTACCTCTAGCCCGAGAATTTGATTTTGATGGCCATGTAAGAACAGTTTTATTGCCTTTTTCTTATTCTTCTGGCTCGAGATATTGGTATTGGTGGGCAATGATGTGCGGATTGGGACGGCAGAGATTTTGGTCCCTCACTCATTGCAGCTGCTTTCTACTTTGCAACCAGGGGAATGGTCTTCTTTTGCGGCAATTGCTTTTGAACTAAGCCCTCCTGCTCTTTCAGATAGAATTGTTTTTTTTTTTTTTTTTTTTTTTTTTTTTTTTTTTTTTTTTTTTTTTGGTTAGTTAGCTTTTGTATGTGTAGCTATTTACACAGCCTCCTTTGGCATCCTTTTGGCTGGTTTTTTTATTGCAAGGTTTATATTTTCACACCTATAACTAGTTTCTTTTAATAGAAATGGGTTTTGCACTATAATTTTCCCAAAAAAAAAAAAATCATATGTGTCAAGGTTTCAGTGTGCGCACCACAAAGGATACAGCTGGTATCTTGGATGTGAATGTTTCTAAATGGTTGCTTTCACTCACTGCAAAGTCATGTCTACGATTGCAGCTGCAGTTTCCTATCATGTAGAATCTGCCGATTTGATTCAAAAGAAATCTGCTGTTATATTGTCTTGAGATGCTGCACAACAGGAACAGACAATGAGCTATTGACAAAAAGGGTTTTCGTTATTGCTCTCAATAGTAGAGCATTGCTGCAGGCCATTTAGAGAATACTGAAGCCATGCATGTGCAGCACCTAATAGCTAGAGCTGCAGAATAAATTGCCAAAAAGGTTTCTTGATATTTTGGGTGTTCATTTAAATCGTATATTTTTTTTAGGTATTTAATTTGATCTTAAGCTATTAAACTTGAACAAATTTGATTGTACCATTAATTTTGTCGTTTATTTGAATAAAAATGGGTGGAGGAAAGCTTTTTGTGAAGCCATTATATATATATATATTTAAGGTCTAAAGATTGATCTTAAAAAGTTCAAAAATGACCTCACGAAACTTTCCTCTAAATTCTATTTGTTTCGGATAATTTTTTTACTGCGTTATAAAAGAGTTTTTTAGTAAAATAAATTTTATTTCAATAAATTTTTGTACCAATAAAATTATTTTAGAAAATAATAAGAAAGTGTCCGAAATGAAGCCTAAATTAAGGATTCGTTTGGGATAGTTTTTTTGATGTTTTTTAAAGCAGTTTTTTAGTACACAGATTTCGTGTATAAATTTCGTGAATTAGTGATTTTTTGTATTATAAAGATGTTTTAGAAAGTAACAAATAAGTTGTCCCAAATGAAACTTAAATCTCTAGAAAATTTTGAGACTAAAAGTGATGCATCTAAAAACTTTAAAAATTAATTTAGACATTTACTAATCTAACAAGGTAATCTAACAAGGGAGTTATCAAGGCAGCTTCTTTGTAAGATATGAATTCAGGGCTCTCGTTTCTTTTTTTCAAATCCAAGGAATTGTAGTATTCTTACCAGCCAAGATGTCAAAAGTCTGTAATTACACAATTCGAGAGTGAACAGTAAGTGAATTTAAGGTTTTGTTTGGGATAGTTTTCTTATTACTTCTTAAAACAACTTTTTAATACAAATAATATTTTATATCTTGTACTAAAAAGTTGCTTTAAGAAGTAGTAAGAAAGCTGTCCCAAACAAAGCCTGAGTCTCATCAGCATAGCATGCTGATGTCTGGTGATGCAGCCTAAAATTTTTTTAGGGGCATAAAATAGATTTCTCAAATATTCTCTAAATTTTTTTCATCTAGATTTAATGTCAACATTTGCAATTTTTAAAATTTTTTATTTAAAATTTTATTTTAAAAGCTAAAATATAAGGTGATAAAACTTGCAATCTATAGTGCTTATTACTCATATTATGAAAGAGATAAATAATTATTTTACTATCAATACAATCAATCATTTTTTTCTTAATCTGATTGACAAAAGTATCATTCATATATCTATTGACTTCAAATTCTATTTTGTAATTGATTGTTCATAATAATCTCGGAAAATAACTCTTTTAATTTATATTGCATTTATCTTATTTTTTTAATTTATTATGTTTCTTGACCTTTCAGGAGCAGTGCTTCTCGTCATCTCGTTGTCATAAGTTATTATACTGTTAACAAAATTTTATAATTAACATCTCATATATAAGAAGAATCAGATCCGTTATAAGTGGTGGGTTAGCAAAAACATATCTTCTTAGGACAAAGCTTCAAACACTCATAAATTAGTACAATTTTCATGCATTTGCTTGTGGAATGATGCACCCTTAGTTTATAAGAAGATGATGGCACAAAATCACATGTAATATGTAAGAAAATGATGATCAAATATAGCTAACAATATTTCTCCTTTTTTTGTGTAAAAATTCACAAAGAGGACTACAAGTTACATAATGATGAAAAGTACAAATCATTAAAGGAATAAAAGCTCACTAAAAATGCAGCATTTGAAGGAAAACCTAATGAGCTTGAGTTCCTATCTATTACAAGGAAACAAATAAAACCCAAAAAGACAAAAGCCAGAAAAAAAATCTAAAGAGAAAACTAGAGACGACGAAGAGAAGAGGAAAGTCACAATGGAATCTTGAAGGGAAGGAGATTTATGGGACTAACGACGTATAAGGAAGAAGAGATAAGAAAATTGATGTGGGACTTTAATGGGAAAAAAAGATCAATGTAAACAACATTGTATGAATAACAAAGAAGTGGCTTCGGGATCCTGCTATCGAATGGGGATGATATCAAAGGCATGTGAAAGATGAGGAGTTCAGTGTCAAATTATAATAAAGAGGATAGCAATGGTGTTATTTTATTCTTTTTACCAAATATTATTGGACAATGTTAAATACAAATGAGATTTCTTGTGTTCCATCCCATACAGATTAATGAAATAAAAAGATAAGAAAATTGATGTGGGTCCTCAATGGAAAAAATGATCCATGGAATCAACATTGTGTGAATACCGAAGAAAAGGCGAAAGAAGTGGCTTCGAGATCTTGCTATCGAATGGGGATGAGATCAATAGCGTGTTAAAGATGAGGAGTTCAGTGTCAAACTATAATAAAGAGGATAACAATGGTGTTATTTTATTTTTTCTACTAAATATTATTAGACAATGTTAAAGATAATTGAGATTTCTTGTGTTCCACCCCTTAAAGATTAATGAAATACCAAATTGTGTAAAAATACGAATAACTAATTAACTATTTTCTTAGTTGAAGATGAATTTGATCATTGAGATATCAAATTTATCTTTAATCTTCTTTAATCCACACTCTCTAATAAAAAAATTATATATCTTATAATTTCCCCCTATGCAATAAATATGCTTATAATAATATTCAACTTCTTCTTGCATACAATACCTAAATAATTTCTAAGGCTGCCATTTCCACTCAACACAAGCAAAATGTTTATGATAGCTTGAAACTATTGAAGCAATATGTAGATTTGGTGGGTAGATATTTCTTCGATGGAATGATATTGAATCTTAACATAAATGATACAATGATGAGATATATTTGCATGTTTCAAAGAAGGACACCAAAGTACTGAAAAGGAATTGATGTTCTCCCATTGGGTAGTCGTCTCTTGTCAATTTGCTTTCTCGAAACTACACACTCCCAAATCTTAGACAACTTGGAAGCAAAGCTAAATCCTGTGGCAAACCAAAGGCTGGCTTCCATAAGGTTTTCTACTTGAGTCTTCCATTAACCTTTTTGACTCATAAGACATTGGAGACAATATCAAGTCTTTGAAAGTTGTGGAGCTAGCAAATGAATCTAAGCTTATAGTCAAATTGTGTGTCTCGCCTAGAGGAATCCAATGCAACAAAGAATATTTAATTCTAAGATTATTAAGACATTTTAATGCTGAAAAAATAATATATGATCAAATGAATCAATCTAAAATTATTAAAATGTTTCTCTATAAATTTCTAAATAGACTATTTTATTGTATGAATCAAATATATCATTATTTAAAAGGTGTTTAATGTAGGTGAGATGGTATCTGAAGGTATCATAACTTTATAGTATATATACAAACATCAATATGTCTGATGTTGAGAAAATACGCTCCGCGCCTTTATCTCTAAAGGTCATTATTCGTGAAGGTTTGTAATATTATTAGATTTGTTGACCATAAAATTGCTCCATATAGGTTCAAGGGATATTTTTGTCCAAACAAAATTGTTGGGCGTATTTTCTCAACATCAGACAGATTTATCCGTTTTCAAATATTATGGGATATACAAAATCATATTCCCCTATATATATATATATAGTACAAAGATACGGTCAACCAATTTCTCTCCTTCGCTCTCGAGCTAGTGCGCTTTTCCTTTGGCGGCTAGGGTTCCGGCTTTGGCCCCCGCCGGTGGGGGTTTCTAGCCCGTTTCTTCAGGAAAGTTTATCGTCTCTCTTTTCTGTGTTACTGGGGTTTGTAGTTTTTATTTTCTTCCGATTTTACCGGTATGGCTCCGATCAAATTGAAAGATCCCGATTTTTTCGGGGGGATCTCTCACTCTAAATCTTTTCTTCAAGCGCTAGCTGGATTGTCTTCCTCTTTTCCAGATTTGAGGCATTCTACCTTTCGTGGTATACCATCTCTTTGGGTTTCTGATGAGGAAATTAGGGATTTGGCTGTTCCTTTTCGGTTTTCGTTAGTTGGTTTCTTCCCGTCGAAACGTCCTCCTCTTGACGCGATTCGCAAATTTTTCTTTAATTTGAAGCTGAACGGTGAAGTCTCTGTGACCGTTTTGGATTCTACACACATTTTGATTAAGTTATCCAACGATTTAGACTATTGTAGAGTTTTTTTCCACCGGTCTTACATGGTTTTCAATTGTTTTATGAAAGTAACGAAATGGTCTCCTACATTAGATATCGGAGTTGAGTCGCCGATCATCCCGATTTGAATTTCATTTCCTCATCTTCGTCCTCATTTCTTTGCGCCAAGGATTCTGTTTGGGCTTGGTGAGTTATTTGGCAAACCATTAAAAATAGATGAAGCAACATCGGCTGGTTCACGTCCATCCAATGCTCGTGTTTTAGTTGAAATGTATATTACCAAAAAATTTACGAAGCAAGTTTGGTTAGGTTCTGAGGCTCAAGGATATGTTCAGGATGTGGTTTTTGATGAATTTTCTCATTTTTGTAGTGTTTGTAAATGTTTAGGGCATGTGTCTGGTAAATGCAAATCCGATTCTAGCTTTGGTAAAGCTGTTATTGCGATTGATACTGTTGAGGTTTTACCGGTTGCTGGTGTGTTAAATGAAGGTTTGGATATTTCCTCTGTTCCGGAAAATGTGGCTAATGTTTTGGTTAATCATGAGATGGCTGGGGTGGCTTTTCTTACTGTGGAGGCCGAGGGCTTTTCGCCGGCTGATGGGGTTGTTCCGGGTAATTTGGGTATATCGGTGGGTGTTAGTAATTGAAGTTGTTGGCTAGTGATGGTGGTATTTTGACGGCTGATGCTGGTGATTGTGTTCTGTCGCATACGGCTACCCCTTTTTTTTCCTTCGAGCAATGGTTTGCTGAATGTTTCTGAGCTTGCGGCTTGTAATTTGGAACCTCTGGCGGCTTCGGTACCGCTAGCGGGTTCTGAGATTTCACTTGTTATGTGTGTTGTGGTTGAAAATGGTGGTATGCAGGTTACAAAGAATTTGGAATGTGGTACTGATGGTGGGATACCTGTTGTTTCTGTCGGGCTTGTGGATGAGTCTACGCATATGGTTAGTGTGGAGAGGTTTTCTTCTACCAAAAACTTGGTTGTGGTGCCAGTCAATGAGGTGGATGTTAATGAGATGGCTACTTGTATGGGTAATTCATCTGGTTTGACGATTAGAAAACAGGGAGATTGGCTGGTTGATTCTTCGGATTCTGAATCGGAGTCTGAGTTAAATATTTCTAACAATGAGTTTGTGCTTGGAAGTAATAAAAATGTTGACACTCGGGGGAAAGAGAGTGGAAGAGAGCATTCAAGAGAGGATTCCTACCACTGGAGCGAGAAGGCTTCACTTGGAGTTCAAAGGTAAGAGTCTCTAATTGTGAAATGGGATTACTTCACTCTTTTCCTTCTTCCTTCTAGATTCTTGTGAGAAGATCTGTCAAGGAGATCCGGTTCTCTGCCGACACTTGGAGAGTGTGAACAGCCGAAGGGTTCTCTGCCCACACTTGGAGAGTGTAAACAGCTGAAGGGTTTTTGCCCACACTAGGAGAGTGTAAAAGGACGAACGGTTCTCTGCCAACACTGGGGATAGTGTGAAAGGACGAACGGTTCTCTGCCAACCCTAGGAATTGTGTAAAAGGATGGACGGTTCTCTGCCGCACCGGGGAGTGGTGAAAAGAGTGTGTTGTAAATGATTCTCCGCCTTGCTGTGGGTGCAAAAGGAGAGTCACTATTGGTATTAGTGCAATACTCAGAGGGTGCCTCTGAGGAGTGGATGTAGGTCTGGTTATAGACCGAACCACTATAAATCTGGTGTCATTTACTTTACTGTTTTTACGCTTCCGCACTTTATATTTTAGTTTTAAAAACTCTATGGTTGAAAAACATATTTCTGCAAAATTTAAAAGAAAATTTATTTCGGTTCAATAATTTTCTAAAAGAGGACTTAAATTTTTTAAACTATCAATTCACCCCCCTCTTGGTAGCCTTGGGACAATCACTTAGGCTTAACTACATAATTTCTAGACTCAACAAGTGGAATGATCGTAGTTAGCATGTGATGGAGGTTAGAAGGACCATAGTCGATGGGCAAAAATGGTGGGAAAGATCATCATCGGGAGGAGATTTGATTATAATCGGTGACTGAACCTAAGTCCAACAATAATTGGTGGTCAGGTGGAAGTTCGACAATTGTCAGTGGCTGGGTGTTAATCCAATAATAGTTGGGGGTCGGCCTAAAGTCTGACAAAATTTTGACGATGGATGGTGGCCGGTGTAAATCCAGCAATAGTCGGTGGCCGGGGGGAAGTCCGACAACAATCGATGGCTAAGCATAAATCCAATTATAATCGATAGCTGGGCGATGGTTGAGGAGGAGGTTGGTGGTAAGAGAGATCTCATATTTCTCTTCCTCTAATCTCTTATTTTTCTTACTTGCTCCCCTCCTTCCTCCTCGCTAAATAAAGAATGAGGGGTCTATTTATAGTTTTTTACGAGTGACATGACCAGTAAATAGGGATGAGATCAAGGATATGATGGGAGTGTTTTGAATGGACGACCGATTTTGATTCATTTGATCATGGATCTCTTATGAAGTATTTGAGTGCCTTAATTATGTTAGGATTAGACGATCTTGGACTCGTTGGATTCGTCTTGTTGGGCACTGAATTCAACTATAAGCATGTTATGTTTGGAAATTGTTTGTTCATCCAATTTATGATTTAAAACTTCCAAATGATCTTCAAGCTTTGATTTGGACTCATTTGGCCTCGGATTGGATCGAATTTGGTGTTGTTGGGTTCTTCTTTTTAAGACTTTCAGTTCAGCAATAAGTTTACAGAAATCAAAGTTTAGATGGTCCCAAATTTAATTTTGAAAATTTCCACCTTTATTTATCCTTGAGATATGTGCCTAATCATGATTACTTTTTGAGAATATATCAATTACTTAGTCTTTATCGATAGAAGAAAATCGGGGTTATAATTTTACACGTAAATCGATTCATATTTTGGATTTAGGTTTCGTTTGGTTATTTGGTACTTTTATAAAAGACAGTTTTAAGAAACATTGGTTCAGAAAATGGAATTTTATAATGGAGAAGCATATAAAAAGCTTTCTCAAAACAACAGAAAAATTAAAAAAAAAAGTGTTATTGGGATTGTGATTCGACGAACCAAACAATAAAAAAGAAAAAAAATTGTCATTTTAAAATGGAATATGCACCAAAAACTTCCAATCAAACGAAGCCTTAGATTTAAAACTACTATCATATAAAATTCAAAATATAATCTAAAATGCATTTGTATAATTAACAACATGAGCTGTGAGGATTTAAATAAATATTAAAATAAGGCATGATAACGTGAATTTAATGGCATTATACTTAGCATATGATGACAGAGCAAAAATTATTTTATCAATTTTGATCAACTTGTTTTGCATCAATTTTATTAGTGTATGCATAGTTAATCTTTTTTCCCCTATTTTTCTAGTATAATTTTCACATACGAAAAGTAATATCGTAGCTGTAACTTTTCTATGCTCAACGTAGGGCTTATCTGAAAGTGCAACACATGGATCAAAATTCAAAACTTAGATTTCGTTTGGGACAACTTTTTTGCTACTTTATAAAATTATTTTTTAGTTAAAAATTTTTCAATTCAAAAAAATTTTAACTAGAAAACTATTTTAAAAAGCAACAAAGAAGCTGTTCCAAGCGAAGCCTTAAAATAAGTATGAACATCATATATTAGAGGATCAACTTTGGTTACAACTTCAAAGTAATATTCATGTATCTCAAGCATAATGCACACAATTTTTTCATCTAATATCTGTGTATGCATCAAAAGAAATCTCGCTAGCAATTATCTTTTTATGCTTAATGTCTTGAGCAATAATCCGACAAATAGCCTTAAATAGCCTTAAATAGGTCAGATATCATTGACATATTTTTCTCGATCTTTTTACATAGATTAAAATCATCGAACAACGCTCTAAAAAATAACATTGGATATGTCAAACATCCCTAATGTATTTCTCTCAACCACTTTCACATAGATTAACACCATCAATTAATATTTTGATAAACAACATTGGATACACCAAACATTTAGGATGAATTTTTCTCAATCTCTTCAATGCAGATTAATTTTATTGAATAATGCTCTAACAATCAGTTTTGATTATGTGAAATATTTTTTATTGATTCATCTCTACCTCTTCAATATAAATTAATTCAACTGAGTAGTATTCTATTAAATAATCTAGAATATATTAAATATTCTAGTTAGATTTCCATCCAATCTTCTATCACAAATTAAAATTTGAGATAGTACCCCATTCTAAATGCTAAACAACATAAAATTCTAAAAAGAAGTCTTAGTAACCTCCTTAATATAAATAATGAGCCAAGTTAAAATTATGGCTCCATTTAGGACAGCTAACTTAATGTTTTTAAAACTATTTTTAGTATAAAATTTTTTTGAGATTGATATCGAGCATTAAATTTGAGGCATATTCAAGTTGGAAACTTTTAAAATTAAAATTGGGACTATCTAAACTCCACTTTTAACAAACTTATAGTTCAACTGAATGTCTCGAAGAGATGGACCCAACAACACCAAAATTGGTCCAATCCAAACCCAATTGGGTCCAAAATGGGGGTTGAAGCACATTTGGAAGGTTTAAAGCATAAATTGGATGATATAGTCAAATCGAGTGGCTCGACAAGACGAATCTAACAAGCTTAATAACACTTAATTAAAACATCATTAAGGTAATTAAATCTTAAATGAGTATTATATGATCGAGGAAATCAATATAAGACGTCTGATGGAGCACTCCAAAATTATCCTAGATCTTTTTCATATTTATGGAACATGCCACTGACAAAAATTTTATAAATAAACATATGCTCTCTTCATGAAGAGGTTTTTAGCTGGAGATTGGAGAGAGCTCTGAGGCTTCAAGAATCATAGAGTTCAACTCAAATTTTCTTCATAACTACAGTCCCTCCAACCTCTGTCGCCTGACTAAGGTCCCTTCAAATTCTATTGCTTGACTATAATCCTACCGACTAAATGAACAAACAAACTTTTGTTGAGAATATCTTTCATATCATTGGATTCTTTTAACCCCAACTTTGCCATGTACAATATTGGTTACCTTGATTTTGTTAAACCTTTGGTCAAGGGGGTTGACCTGGTCAAATTGACCAGGCTAGGCCTTGAGGCCCATCCCAGTCAGTTCAGTGGGTCAACCTGAGTATGTTAAGCCCAGACCCAGGTTTTGGGTCGACCTGGTTGACCAGGTCAACCATGGTTAACCTGCTCAATCTCTCCCCTCCACTGGGCTCAGCAGTCGAACCAACTTTGTTGAGTTTAGACCAGAGTCCTGGGTCAACCTGATTGACCAGGTTAACACAAGTTGGCCGAAATGGACCTAAACCCTTCCATTCAATTTCAAATCGAATCCAAACCCTCTCGAGCTCATTCCTCCTCACCTTTGGACTCAGTGGGTCAAACCCAATCTACTAGGCCTAGACCCATGCCCTGGGTCAACCTAGTTGACCAGGTCAACCTAGGTGGACCCAATTGGCCTTAATGGGTCTAATTTCATTTCAAGCCTAAATATTATCCTACCCATTGGATTCAACTCATCCCCTTTGACCTATTTGACTGGGTTGACCAGGTCATCCATTGACTTGGCCAACCCAAGTCTTAAATAGGTCAAAATGACCTATTTAAGCCCATTAAGAGCCTATCAAGTGCATTTAAAGCCTTCTTAATGCATTGGGATTTAAACCATAGAAAATTTAGCTTATTTTCCCTCCTAATGAACTCTAGATTGAATCCTATCCATCCCCTTGGAGTTAGGAGCCTTTAAATAGGGAAAAATTAGGTTTTGAGGATTTTTTGTAATTGCACCTTGGATAGATCTCCTCAGCCCCTGAAATTTGGTGAGGAGACTCCCATGACCTTCCCCCACTTTCCCCAAGTCAAACCCGATGGTTACACCTTTCCAGCGATGAGGATTCTGGCCAACCGAGGGCTTAGATGTTCCAAGGCTTCCCCAGCTCGATCCAAGGCATTTTGAAGCTCGAGTTCAACTAGGAAAATATATGAGGACAGTCTATAAGCTCAACCGTACGAAGATCTTTTTAAATCCACTGTATGGATTAGGTAAAACTCAAACCCTAAACTAGAGCACTTAGATTTAAATAACTTGTGATTTATCACATTTTAGATCAAAATTTTTCTCCCCAAAGAATGCTCTCCATACATAGACATTGTGCTCCAAATTTCATTGATTTTCATTGAGCTGCTTACGAGAATGAGTCAAAAAATGTGTTAGGATTTTGGTATACGTCCGGCTTGTATGGCAAGAAATCTGGACCGTTGATCTCATGATCAAAGGTTAAGATCACGCTATTTTGCGCTCCTGTCCGATCCCGTGTATCGATCCGCTGTGGCTTCTCATCGTCTAGTGAGATCTGGGCCACCCGTTTTAAGCAGCAGAGCATTGGACGGCTCTGCATCCATGCCGACGTAATTAAGTGGCTGGGCACTGATTCCTGCATCGCCCCAATCATTGCCTGGGACGGGGAAGCGAATCCTTGCCCACCGTATGGCCTGTGCCATCCGTCGCCGCGACAATCATTGCCGCGATCACGGGAGCCATTCCTGTGCCGCCACATAGCCCTAGCCGCCACTGTGATTTGAACCCGCGAACCAGAGGGCGCCACGTGGCCCGCCGCCATTTTTTTAATTAATATTAATTTTTAAATTCTTTTTTTAAAATCAGATTTCTTCAATAAAGCATCAAATTTTCATTTTTAATCCAAAAATTTCGTACAATATATTGTTTTGCTCGTATTTTGATTCTCTACAATTTTAAAAAAATTTAATTAAAAATATTATATATTTTTTAACATATTAATAAAATAATGCAAATTATTAGTTTAATAATATTATTATTCTATTTTAATTATTATTATTTTATTGTCACCAATATTATTATTATTATTTTAAGTATTTTGAGTATCATTATTATCATCTTAAATATTATTTTATTATTATTGATATTATAATTATTTTAATAACTTTAATTACTTTATTATTATTATTATTATTTTAATTAAAAAATTATTATTAATTATTATTATTATTATTATACACTATATTTTTTGTGTAGTTTATTTTAATAATTATTTTTAAATATTAATTATTTTAAATTTGTTTTCTTGGAACCCTTTTATTACCTTTAAAACTTAAAAAATTCATAACTTATTCATTTTAAATCAGATTTTGGCGTACCATACCTCTTTCTTTTCAGAAAATTATGTATTTTAATTTAAAATTATTTCAAAAAATTAAGTTTACTTTTTCTAGCAGATTTATATTTATATTTAATTATTTGATTATTTAGCTATTATCTAAATAATTAATATACTAATTATTTTGAAATTAAAAATTATTTTTAAATCATTTTAAAATCTCATTAGGGTGGTCAGTGGATCTTTCCTATATGTATTTATTATAAATTGATTTATTTTTAATTACCCTATTTTCCAAAATCTATATATTTATAAGTATTTTAAATTATTTTAAAATTACTTATATTTTAAACCATAATTTCATAGGATCCACTACTTGTGAAATTTTGAACATAGATTATTCATTTGAATAGCAATCATGGGAGATTGGATTAGTAAATGATTGAGTTCCAATCATTCACTAATACTTCATTAAGCACACTTATTTTTCTTTTATCATACTTTATATGTGTAGGATATACGAGCACTTAGTTTAGTCTCTTCTAGATCTAAAGATATTGTTTGTTTATTATTTTTTTGTATTCCCTACATTGTTACCTCAAGGTTTATTCCACAACTTTATTTTAAATCCCTCTAACATAGTGACACCTTAAGGACAAAAATTAAGGATACGTCTAATAAACTTAGAAAAATTTTAGAAGCTAGGATAGATCATTGATTGAAAAAAATTAAGGATCCGTCTAATAAACTTAGAAAAATTTTAGGAGCTAGGATAGATCATTTAAACTTAGTGACATCTTAAACATCCCAGAATTTTCTTGGATTTTTTTAGGGCTCTTTAGACCCTTTAATTAACCAACCCTAATTTACCCGTTAATTAGGGCCCGATACATTCTAAAAATTATAATAAATCTATTTTAAATCAAAAAATTTCCTACCATAACTCAAACTCTTTAAATTTAACCCTTAGTTTGACCTTAGCATGACCCTTAATTCAACCCTAATTAAAAATTAACTTTTTACCCCTATTAGATAATTAAAAATTATTAAAATTCTAAATTTTTCCCAAACACTTGGGAATACCTTCTTAGGTCATTTCTAACCTTTGGGGATGATTCCAATTAGTTTGGAGCTGATTTGGATCAAAACCCTAAAATCACCCCTAATTAGGTAGTTTTAATTATTCCCTTAAATGCCCAAATCTTTGAAAGTTCATAATTTTGTATAGGAAACTCCAAATTCAGCAAACTCAAAGCCTAACTACTCATCTTAAGCCCTAGTATTTATCAAAAAGGTTAGAAACCCCAAACCTAGCCTATTTCCTATAGTGACCTTTTGGACCCCCTTAACCTAACACCTAGGAGGACCCGAGACTTTTCAAAATTGGATAATATAATTTGAACTTCAAATATCATTACCCTAAATATTAAAAAGTGATCAACTAACTAAATTAACTGAAATAGATCCTAATTCACTAATATTTAAACTTTAATTAAAATTTTCTTTTATAGCCTTCAACAAATTCTAACCTTAGGCAACTTGAACTAATCATCCTACATATGACCTATTCAAAACCACACAAGCCTTACACGCACATAAAATTATTTATTAGGGCACCACTTCTAAACTTAGGCTAGGTTGGTGTTTATTTTTCTACTGTATGTCGGGCTTTCCGAGATTTTATTGCATGTTATGAAAATTGATATTGTGTTTGCTTACTTTTACTGCACTATGTGGATTGATGTGATGGGTGATATATTTACCCATAGGTTAGGAACAATATTTTTATACTAATAATGTCTCCTGCAAGTGGCCATGCTCATGTAGCGTTAAATAAAAGGGGGGAAACTATCATGATTTAAAAATACTAATAATATTTTATGTAGGCGCTTAAGAATTGCTCAACCCCCCAAAATAAATGAGGGCCAAATAAAATCATAATTATAACTACTACAGGTGGATTTCTTAGCCCTCATAATTAAGAGCATGATCAAGCATGTGGCTGTGATGAGTATTTTTGTTTCTATATAAACTGCTTGAGATTTTTATTATAATAACCTTGTAGGAGTCTAGAATTTACTACTTTCAATTAATGTAATATTTATAATATTAGTTTGAGTTGTGAAAATGATATTTGAGTCAGGATATCCTTATCCAACTCGAATTCCAAAAGAAGAAGGCATCCTCAAAGGGGAGAGTCTTCTTCCATTTGAAAGATCGAGTTTGGATGGCTTTTATATATCCAAAGAGAAAAGGCAATACTCTCCTAAAAAGGGATATTTGTCTCTTTATTTAGATATTCAAGAAATGATGAATCCATGGAGTCCAAAGAGGAGAAATCCAAGAGTCCAAGGAGGAGAGATCCAAGAAGGCTAAAGACTTGAACACCCAATATCTCACTTAAAGTCATTTGCGTCATTCCTAAGCTTAGAAATCCAGATTATTGGTAGTGGTGCTCGACCACTTTACTTTCTTGTAGACCCTGGGTTGTAATTAAGGGTAGTTGGCTTATGGACATTTATTAATTAGTTTGATTATTTTTACTATATTTTAGTTATAATTGTGTGCCTCCAGGGTTGTCTGATTTTCTTAGTTTATTGGTGATC
>NW_021319945.1:2359441-2370338 GCF_001605985.2 Dendrobium catenatum | reverse complement strand
CTAAATAGAGGCATTTAAACAAAAAAAAAATTGTACTTCAATTTAAAAGATTTTTCTTTATAATAAATTTACATTCAAAGGGTAAAGTACAAGTTTTGTGGTTATTTAAAATATATGACATAATTTTGTGTGCATTTAAATATATAATAACTAGTTTACTTATGTATAACACACTTTAATTAAGCTCTACAATTGGAAATCATCATATAATTATTTAAAAATAATTACTAAATAAAATAATATTATTATATTTTAATTTATATGTTCATCATTCTTGAGATACTATAGCTGAACCAAATACTCAACAATCATATATTGAAATATTTAATTCTTCAATTTTTTTTTTAAATTAAGGTAAGAGCTCGACATTATAAATTAAATAAAAGATAATTACAAAAGGAAAATTAGTACTCTATAAAAAAGAATGAGGCTACAATGAGTTGTATGAAAAAGGAGCAATGCTCTCAAAAGACACTTTAAGCTTTTGAAGCTTGAAGACTTGCAACAAATGATAAATGAAGATGATTCAAAAAGATAAAGTGAAGAATCAAAGGATGGAAATGAATTGATTCTTCACTTTATCTTTTTGAATAATTTTCATTTATCAATTGTCTCAAGCCTTTAAGCTACACTTAAAGTGTTAAATGGAATACATCACCATTTTCATGATTTAACCAATAAATGTTTAACCCATTAAAGTGCATACCAAATAATCATATAACATCATATAAAAATTTATTATCATCAAATCACGAATGAGCTACACTCAATTCTCATGACTTATGAAAGCTACACTTAAAGTGTTAAATGGAATACATCACCATTTTCATGATTTAACCAATAAATGTTTAACCCATTAAAGTGCATACGAAATTATCATATAACATCATATAAAAATTTATTATCATCAAATCACTAATGAGCTACACTCAATTCTCATGACTCATGAGGTTAACAAAAATTATTTCTTAACTCCTAGTGCATCTATACCTACCTTGGATTCTAAAGATTTTGAGAGGAAAGAATAAATCATAATTGGAATCATTGATAAGTTTTCATATATATGATATTAATCTTCAAGTTAGTAAATCCTAAAGAACTTACAACCCCGTAATAAGTTTAGTAAACAATTGTTTTTTTTTTTTTTATGCAGCTCTATTAGATGAATGACTTTCAATTACATTTAGTAACTTGAGCTGCACTATCAACCATTGCAACAAAGAGTGATCAACATCATATCTCCCTATATTATTCTTATGTGGGATGCAAATGTTACAAGCTTTATTGTGTTTGTAGCTAGCGCTTTATCTGATATTCATTATCATCAACTTCATCCCCATTAATATATTGAGATACAACTAAATCATGATTTTTTATATCATCAACATCATATCTAGTGCATTTATACTGATCAGTCTCTATAAATCCTGAAAACTCATCCTCATGTAAGTTACTTCGTTACTACCAAATAATGTTTATAAATTTTTCACACTTGCCCCAAATCTAACTCCAAATAACTTATGATTGGAATGTTCAGAAGCATCTACTTTTTAGAAAAAAAAACTGTCATACAAGTATTATAATCACTATACAATTTATGCGACAACTAATAATACAAAAAAGGCAAGTAAATTATATGATTTACAAGCGTTTAATCAATTTTAGTTGATGAATTTGAACTGAGGGCTTAATAAGATACGAATTTTTCTTCATAGTTCTATAAACAATATGCCAATACAAGAGCTAATACATGAGTTATGAGCATACCTTAAAGATAGGGGACCTAAATGACAACAGGGAACAAGTAAATTGGGAGAAGATTGGCAAGGGCAATAAAGATGACTCGTGCTGGGACAGGAGGTTAGGAGATAATTAATGAGCTAGTGCATCAATGGAAGACTAGGATATAGTAGACCAGCTTAATGGCGAGAGGCCTATATCGATGAAGGATTGCACTTAGGGTTGAGAGATCAAGAGGAAATTATGGGATCAGTGAAAGGTAGGAGACTTCGGAGAAAACATGGGAATTTAGTTTTAGTGAAATCAAACCATTTTGAAATGCAAGGAAGAAAATTTTCTAGGGCATTTTTAATATATACCAAGAAATTTTATATTATATTTCCTTAATTTCCTTTAAATCAACATTAAAAAAAATATAAATTCATACAAATGAAATACAATGCGTCTATTTTACTTGCGACTAAACAACCTCTAAGAGAATTATTCATTACATTTATGGTTCAATATGTACTTCATTAGACAGGGAGATTTTAATTAATGATAAGAAGACCACCGCAGATTACTTTTTCAATAATTGGATGATCAAAATTCATAGGATTATTGAAGAAAAGAATAACAATTAATGATTGCAAGCTTCTTGAAGTCATTCTTATATTACATGAAATTTAGGCTTCGTTGGTGGCTTTCATACTGCTCTTTAAAAATGTTTTAAGATGCAGTTAAAAAGTCGTCCCAAATAGGGCTGCAAGTGAACCAAACATTCGACGAGCTACTCGATGTTCGGTTCGATTAAAGCTCGTTTGTGATTGTTTAATTAACTAAACAAACAAACTTGAACAATATTTTAAATACTCGATTCTTAAATAAACAAACTTGAACACTAATGTGTTCGGCTCATTTATGTTCACGAACAACATCATTTGAAGTTCGTGAACAAGCATGACATTAAGCTCGATAAGAAGCTCGATTCGTGTTCGATTTTGAACTCATGAATAGGCTCGATAAAAATAATTAATATTTGACTATAGAATTAAAAAACTATATAAATAATCAATGTCTTTGTTGCATAGACAATTGCTTTTATTATAAATGTGTTTTTTTATAGATATGATCATGAACATGTTTGTTTGATAGTTGAAAAAAATTCTTTAAATATGTTCGCGAACAAGCTCGATAAGCACTAAACGAACGAACATGAACCGAACATGAACACTCATTAATTTAAATGAACCAAACATGAACACAAACAATAAAGCTCGAACAAACATGAAACAAACTTGAACAAGCTGATATTAAATGAACACAAACATTAACACTCACATACTCGGCTCGGCTCGGTTCGTTTGCAGCCCTAGTCCCAAATGAAGCCTTTGTTGAATAAGATGTTGCAAAAAAAACCTCTCATTTTGAAGCTGACAAGATTGGCTTCAATAATAGTTGGTAATTATTTTGACTAATACCTTAACCCTAATGAGGAGAACACATTGGCATCCCCAAAATTTCATTCAAGAATATATGAATATGAAAAATAAAAAAACAGTTATATGTCTTGCTTTTGTGAAGCCCATATTTAAATTGCAAGTATCTCCACTAAACCATAACATGGGTCAATTTCTTAAACTTTACTTTTTTAGAATTAACAATAAAGCAAAATAAATTTAAAGAATGAGTGCTTTCAATGAATTTAATTAAAGAGTTGTAAATTAAAATATAGGATAAGAATCTAAAATTTAATTCATTGATGTAATTAAGAAAATTTTCATGAAATTATTCAGATGTTAGAAATGTCTTCGTCAAAATTTATAATATATATTGGCATATAACATATCAAGTTGCAGAAGTCATATATTTCAGAATAATTTTATATTAAGAATTTTTAATTTAAAATACTATGCTTAATCATAGATTATCTTTAATACAATAAACTAAAATCATAATTTTTATGAGTCTAACTATTATTTTTAATATGATAATAGTAAAGCAGCACATCTAATTATCAATATTTTATATTTAATTGTAAAAATAATAAATCTGATTTCTCAAATTTTAATTTTGATACCAACAACAATGATCATATTCAAACTAAACTTCATTATTTTAATATCATTCAAAATGACAATTATTAAATTTATTATTTTATTAGGAGCTATTTGTTCTGAGAAAAGGTGAATGCAAAGTATAGTATAGTGAATACTTTGCTTTTTTTTTTTGGTTTGTGGTCAAGTAGAGTAAATTCCATGTGTATTCTTAACTCCCCACGTTAGTCCATTTTCGATGTAAAGCGAACTTGCTCAAAATCGAGCGAAAAAGGATTTCTATAGGCAAGAGAGAGCAACACATGGAAGGCATCTTTGTTTCTTCCTCCTCCCAAATAGCAAGTGGATCGAGATGATGCCACAACTGGAGAGGGCGCATTCATGTTCCGTTGTCAAGGTGCAGGAAAGGATTTCACCAGGGGAGCGAACCGGGGATTGTTCGGGTGGAGGAGGACTGGAGCCTAAGTACCTTCGCCGCTGACGACAAGTGGAGGATGTAGAGGGTTATCAAGTTTGGTTGTTGCCATTATTGTCGGCCCTCGCTACTTCAACCCCTTTGCCTCCAAAGTTGGATGAAGCAAGGATGTAAAAAAGCAAGATTGCTATGAGGTATGCTTTTTCACTTCTGAGCAACACAATGTATGCCACTCTATGTGGGAACTAGGAGCCACGAGATGGCTGGAAAACCTCGTGCCGAAACTTGGAGCCGCAAAGTCTGTCTTCTATGTTTGATTTTTCTAGGAATGTTAAGCTTGCTTGTAATTAATTGGGGGACTTCAATATGGTAAATAAATTTAATTTGAGAATAGGTATGCTCATCCAAACGGGCCTCTGATTTTATTTTACTATGCATACACCCAACCAAATAAAAATAACAATTATCATGCATTCAATTTATAGAAAACCACACAACCTCAAGTATTTACTTTACAATGCATTTGTTTTACACTGCATTAACTTTATAGCCAATCAAACAACCCCTTAACATAAATTTAAAAAAACCCACTTGATTAATATATATTAAATTATTTTATAAGTTCAAATTTTAAATACTTATATTCATTATTTTAATAAACACGTCCAATATAACAATAATTTGGTTAAATTGGACTAAAAAATTTAGATAATGTATTAAAAATAATTTCTAATTAACCACAAGATC
Organism: Dendrobium catenatum; assembly: GCF_001605985.2. Classification (NCBI taxonomy): domain Eukaryota; kingdom Viridiplantae; phylum Streptophyta; class Magnoliopsida; order Asparagales; family Orchidaceae; genus Dendrobium; species Dendrobium catenatum. The sequence continues at coordinate 2,365,400 of NW_021319945.1, read as the reverse complement.
CTAAATGAATATCAGTAAGCATAAGTTTCTATTAAGATAATTCATAAACCATTAAATTTCGTTAAATTATGTCTTTTTTTTTGGCGCATAGTTTAAGTTAAAGTACTCCAGTCTCTCAATCCCGTCTTACCAGTTTGTGGTCTTGGATAGAACAAAGGAGAGGCCTTGGGAAGCCTGTGAGTGGAAGCGGAGGATAAGGTTTTAATCCAAGGATTTGAGAAAAGTGGCATTCTCACTTTCGACATAGAAGGGAACAAGAAATGAAGCCTGAGGTTTCAGGCCCTAAGGGCTACATTTAATGTAGCTTTTGTGCCAGTGTTGCGCGCAAAAAAGCAAAGAGTTTAGAAAGAGAAGCTTATCGAGAGAGAGTGAGAGAGAGAGAGAGAGAGCTTCATGTTAGCATTAATTGTGAGGAGTTGTACCCCCTTACCGGCCAGAAGTTGAAATAAAAGTAGTCTTAAATGCAACCAAGACAAGTAGTTTGAGGCTAGTCATTTCCTCGGCCGCTGAAGAAATCACAGCATATGAACGGAAGAAATAGAGCAAATGGTGTTCCCGTGAGTCTTCTCCATAGCCACATAACTGCCCATTTATGTCTACTTGTAAAACCAGAAAGCTTGAGCTCATGACGACGTGATCAAATACGGAGAAGTCGAGTTAATGGCTCGCAGAAGAGAGAGAGAGAGAGAGAGCGCGCGCGTGGAATAAAACAATAGAATTTATTCCTACCTTCCACTCAATTCCTCTCGCAGGATCACAACCCAAATTCTCCGGCAGTACCCATCTCTTTCCCACTCGCTATCAATTTTATTACCTCTCAATAATTTATATAAAGAAAATGGTGTGTAGAAATGGAGCCCCAGCGACTGCCGAACGCAGAAACACCGCATAACAAAGAAACAAAAACGTAATGCGACCAGCCCAATGCTATCAGCGATCAAATCTGCATGGCAGCCACGTTTCAAAACTTCTTCACAGAATCAGGCTCTCGTGGAGCGCTACTCTTTGTCATTCTAATGAGAGAGAGAGAGAGTTACATACAATGGATTAAACACAAGCGACAAATTAATTAATACAACCCCAAAGTGGAAGAAGAGGGACGGGAGAGCAGCCGAAGAAATTTAACAAACACCAAGGAATCAAACAGTGATTTACCCCCACTCCCACTTCCCCATCCACAAGTTTCTATAATATAACAACCAACTCAATGAGCAATGGCCCATACATCTCCCTCTCTACCCAGCATAAAAAGTAATTAAGCTACCGCGCCAACTAAAAAACCTGAAATAAACCGTAAGAAGCAAAAACAAAAGCTACCCCTAGATAACCAGCAGCCGACACAAATGAAGAAAGAGGAGGATCTCATGGTTTCTTACCAAGGGTGTGCTTGTTATTGTGCATCCAAACCTTAAGAACGTGGCGCTTCACTGATGTTTCATTACAGAACTGCTGCACTGCAGCTTCGTCGTGCTTCTGAAGCCGCCACCCCACCGCTTCAGCGAATGCCAGCATCTTATCCTTCTGCTCCTGCGTGAACTTGGTGCGAAACCGCTTCTTACCAGACGAGGAAGACGGCCCTGTGGCCGCGCCGCCGAAGCCGAAACTCATTGGATTTGAGACGTCCTCCAGCTCCTCTCTGCTATGCCCTCCACCGGAGGTCGACGGCAGCGCGAGTGGTACCGGTCGGTGGTGATGATGCGCGGCTGCTGCTGCCGCGGCAGCCGCGGCGTACTGATGTTGGTGATGGTGGTGAAGATAGCCTGCCGGCGTGCGATAGTAAGGGGAGAATGGAGAGTGAAACCCTGCCGCCGCGGCCGCCGCAGCGGCCGAAGATCCCGGAGAGGGTTCCCCTCCTCCCTCGACTTCCTTGCGGTGGAAATTACGGTGGCAGCTACAGGCGGCGCAGCGGAGCGCGTCGAGGGAGCCTTCTTCCCCGGCCGGCAAAAACTCGCCGCAGCCGTCAACCGCGTGGCCGCCGATGCTCACCGCGTGGTTCTTCAAACACTCGCGGTAACGAACGCCAGCTGTCGGTTTACGGTTACTCGACCCACCGCCGGGATCCGAAACTCCAGCTGCGCCCGCTCCGGTTACAGTGGGTTTCTCCCGGCCGGAATTACCCAACCCGGGTTCGTAGTTGGAGAGCCCCATCTCCTCCTCGGCTTCATCATGGTCGTCGAAATCCATGGCGACCGAGGGGGAGAGAGGAAGATAAGGGAAAGCTACAGAGAGTGGACAACAAAAATTCACTCCTTTTTTTTAATTTTTACTAGACTCAGCTCCGGAGATCGCTTTGGCGATCCCCAGAGCTTCTCGGACAAAAAACTACTGCTATCCTTCTCCGCTTTACCATCTAATCCCGGTTTCTTAACCCGTTCCCAATCTACTCAATCCCACTATTTTTTGTATTTTAGTATTACTACTTATTAAATTCTATACATTAAAAAAATATCTTACTATGATAAAAAAAAAAATATTTACGTAGGGCATGCTATTATGTTTAGATTGCGCGGCATAATATATATCGTTACGAGGCACTTTTTCTCAATTTTAATCATATAGATATGCTTATTTAAGTATTACCTTTTACTATTTTTCTGCTCCTCTGATGTCAATAGGGCAATGATTTTTTTATATAAAAAAATTTATATAACCTATTTTCATATGATATTTAATGTTTAAATTAGTGATGTATGACAGGGATGCGGAATAAGATAATATGATAGACAGTTTTATATTTATCTTAATAAATTAAGAATTTAATTAGCTAATTGTCATGACAATTAAAATTATGAATCCTTAGCATATATTCAATTTCATATCAACATAATTTATCTACAATTTCTTTTCGTATTCTTATTTATAAGTTTTCATATGAAACTTTTGCATTCAAGATGTGTTAAAGATGTGAAAAGTATCTCAATAAAACAAATATTCTTTTAATGTATTGGGTGCTTTATTTGTCATGTCCCACCAAAATGCATAACACTTCTCCTCACCAGGTGTGATAGAGAGGAAAAATTTCAATATAACCAATTACAAGAATCCAAAAAACAGCAAACTTTATGAAAATGCTAAATATTTTCATTGTAATTTTATATACTGTTTAATGATATATGTACATCGACCCTTTTTATGCCAATTTGAACAACATAACATAATGCACTCTCTCTAATAAAATCAGCTTAGTTTATGATGTTATGCCTCCATAACATTTCTATTTTTACCTAAAAATAACATATACATAGACACTAAGTATAGAGCATAAACCTTCTAGACAATAAAAAATCGAACATGTAATTATTTTGCAAAGCAAGTAAAGCAACATGCATAATCATGCATCAATTACATGCAACTTCATCATTAAATAAATACAAAATAAATAACTAGTCATATATCGACATATCATCACAAGTGATATGAATCAATAAAATTTTCGCTACGACATGTGCTTGATTTTTCAATCATAATCATAAATATCTTTGATGCTAGCATATAAATTATCATATAATTATTTCACATTCAAGATTCCTTTCACATTTTTTTGGAGCAAGAATGAAGATTAAGTGAGTGGCTCATTCAATCTTACTAAATCATCTCAATTTGTTAGCAATCTTTTCAAGCTAGTTCATTCGATTTGTGCAAATGTAAAGTAATTAAAGATGTCAAGCAATGGCTAATTCATGAGCCTTCTAATGGATAAACGTTTCAAACCAAATTATACTTAGACTTGCTTTATATTAAGAAACCATAAATCAAAATTAAACCGAACAATCAAAACTTGTACGTATCAAGAATACTTCATTGTGTCGAACTGCAGCCCTTGGATAATTTGTAGTAAGATAATGCCTTTGAGTTCTTATTAGTCATCTCCAATACATCTATGATGTATGTTGTCCATATTTGTAGCGAAGATTTCTATCCAATCCTAGATGAATCCCCATATAATAACAAGGAAAATCATGTTAGTTAATCTTATTATTCTTCAAAAAAAGCTACTCAATTGTTATTTCATTACCACATAGATGAGTCTCGGGGTTAGTGATAGCTTTTCCTAAGCAATATCTTCTTAAATTTAGCACATTATTAGTATCATATAATAATTTATCAATTTTTCCCTACTGAATTACACTGCTCATCTTCACCATTTTTATCCAATGTGGTTACTTTTCATACCATAATATAATTTATACATTATATTACTTTACGAAAAAGGGAGACTTTTATTTAAAACCTCTTAAAATATAAATGAAAAAATATATTTTAAAAAACTGAGAGAATGATAATTCTGAAATAGAGTTCATTTATTATGTTAAATTTTACCTATAATAGATTTTCTCTTTATTAATGGTTGCTTAAATTATATTTAATAATTTTATTTTATAAATTGAATAGGTTGATAAATATGATTCACCCTTCCTAAATATAAATTTATTTTTTTAACATTTTTTGAACAAAAAAGTAATCATTCACTACTAAGACTTCATTAGTAACCGTTTTGTTACTACTTCTTAAAATAATTTGTTGGCATAAAAATTATTAAATTAAAATTTTATAGAAAAAAAAAGTTTTAAAAAAGAATAAAAAAATGATCTCAAATAAAATTTAAATTGTAGTTATTTCCTAACCTCCATATATAGCAATCATAATAATGCTCTTTCAATCATGCATGTACAATCATTACATGCATTTTAGTTCTATTTATGTACAGTTGCATGAATTTGTTGATTTGAAATGAATTAATGTGAATAAACATTGATTATAAAGAATTTTAAGCAAAATTATTTTGAATTTTTGAAAGAGTCTCTAATAGAAAAAAAGACTATGAAAGGTTGAGGGATTGTTATGGATAACTTTTTAGTTGTTTTGCTTTTCAATTTATAATCATAATTTTATTTAATTGTTGTTTGCTCGTAATTTTTTTAAAAATTTCTATGAAAAAAAAAGTTATTTATTACATTCATAACAATGAAATTATTTTCTACACAATAGTCTCATAATCAATTTTATAAAATACTTATAACCGCTTAGAATAAGCCCTAATAAACAAATCTTAAATGAGAATTTTAAATAAATACATTTTTTATCTTATTTTTAATTTAAATTAAACCTGAAATATAGCATATTTAATTAGAAAGTTAGTTAAAATGATAGCTCCAGATTAATCTTGAGTCAACGTGCTAATTTGGTTGACTCAATAAATATTTGCGACTTTAGGTAGAGGTAAACGCAGACACCTTTGACTAATGTTGGTACCCGGCAAGTCGGCATTCGGCATCGGGCATTCCCACCGCAAGTGCCGCGTTTGAAATTGAAGCACTACGGAGCTTCCGTGGCCCATCCGTTAACTAAGAATATTATAATTTCAAAATTATATATATATATATATAAATATATTTTTTTAATCAAAACAGCAACCAACATAGCAAACTGAGAAACCGTATCAGAACCAACCACTAGGGAAGAACTGTTCACAGGAGTTGCCTGACTAGCACTCTGCCTATCAGTAATATCTGGGTCTGACAGATCCATAATCACACAGAAAACTATGCATATAAAACAACACAATAAAAATCCAGACAAACCAGAACTACCTCGACAGACTTACAGATCAATTCATATAGCTCTGTCTTACAATCCAAGTTTCAAAACTAGTGCTCTGATACCACTAAAGTTTGTCACGACCCAACCCGACCAAAACGGATCCCGCTCTCATCGAGTCATGACGGAACTTGAAATTTGAAATCCAGGATCTAGTTTTGGGACTTGCTTCAGAACTTTCTTCCAAATATAAAAACAACAGAAACACAGAGCTGCTATAGACTTCCAAATATACAGAACAATTCATCTATATTTCTTTCATCAAAATAATCATGTACAATACAATTCATGGCTTACAGACAAAAAGAACAAAACAGAAAAGTCATGACTGTACAAAAATCAAAAGTACAAAATACCTAAT
>NW_021319945.1:2340788-2358319 GCF_001605985.2 Dendrobium catenatum | reverse complement strand
GACTTTTTTTCTAATTCTTAAGACAGTTTCTTAGTAAAAATATTTTTATAAACTTTTTTAAAAAAATAGTAAAAAATTGTCCCAAACAACGCCTTATTGATTTGAGAATTTCAGTTTTTCATTCACAACTTGAGGTTTAATGTTGCATGCATAGTTTGATTACATTCATTTTAATTTTAAAAAAAGAATTAAAAGATTTATAAAAATGAATGGTTTAAGAAATTATAAATTAAAAGAGAAAGAAAAAGAGAAAATTAAAATATTTAGGTTACTTTTCTAGTTTTATTAATAAAATTTTGAATCTTTTATAGTAAAAGCAAGGTAGACGAGATAATATCCTGAAAATAGATTGGCAAATGAACCATTAATTATTTAGTTTTTTTTTCATTTATTTATTCATTTTCTTATTTTGTTTCCCACCAATAATTATTTGAAAATTTTGTTATATGATTGTGAAATGTTTATTATATAATGTTGTGCAATGTTATATATTCTCAATACTTTAATGAAAATATCACATCAATATCTTTCAAATCATATATATAGTGATAGAGTACTATTTTTTTTTTTAATGACGAGGAAATGTCTATTGCCACATCAGCCAGTCCATAAACCACAGCCGACCTACTGGGCCGCCCACGCCAGTGTACCCGCAGCCGACGCTTTGGGGCCTCCACTGAAAGGGCGACTGTCGCTCGAGGGAAGCACTATTCTAACCTTCCATCCTTCTTTGGGCTTATTTCGACCTACAAATAGCCCTCACATCTCACAAAGAAGCACTATTTTCACACATTCGAGAGTAAGTTGGACATTTGAGATTTAAAATGAGATGGAAAGAGGAACATGTAATGTCTCAAGATTTAAATTAGAATTATTTTCTATTTTATCTTTTAAATTATCAACCAAAGCTTCTATGAATAATCAATATATGCTACAGAAACACATCTATGTAGCATATATATCAAAATATAAATCTATATTCATTCCTATAAATTTATTTTTATAATAGCCAAGATATCATTATTTTTAATGATTTATCTCAAACTCCACACAAAAAAAAATTAAACAAAATACAAAGCTAACAAAAGGAAAAACTTGAAGATCAATAAACCTTCTTACACAGAGTCCTAACCCCTTCCCTCACCACAAATTAATAAAATCATATAAAAATTTTACAAAGCCTGGACAAAACTTTCAATGTAATTTCAAAAATCAATATACATGCTTATCTCAATCATTAGAATCAGTAACTTTTTTATATAATCAATAATCAGTCTTCTATAGCACAAATCAAAATGACAAATAGCAAAAAGCATGAATCATTACGCTGAAATCTATAAATCAAGAACAAATGTATGAATATAAATACATCAGTGATAAAAAAACCAGCATTGTATGGAACAACGCATTAATATTGTAAGCATTCGATATTATTGTTGACCTCATTTTTGTATGAGGTCATAAAGGATCCATCCAGATTCCAGATTAAATGTATTTTTTTTAATCAAAACAATTATTAGTCCTTTAGTGAGGTGAATCATGAATGTGTATGAGTCATATTAATATGATATGTATTAGTAGTGATAACATATGTTTGGTATTGTTAAGGAACATTAGAAACATATCTTGTATCCTCTTAAATCCTTACACGTGTCCATCTTATTATAGGCTTAGTTATAAATACATGTGTTTGGCTGTATCTCAGGAAGGAAAATATAATTAACAAAGTTATCTTTCTCTGCTTCTATTCTTCCGGTATCCCTCTTCTTTCCTCTGTTTTAACTTCTCTTGTGTTTCTTCATGGTATCAAGAGTCGGACGTTCTTGAGGACTCCGTCAATGGCGAATCAACAACCCGCGTCCTCATCGACCGGCGCCACCTCTGTTGTTGCGGTACCAACTCCAGGCATTTCGCCATCCTTAAAGTTCGTGATCTCGAACCTCAAATTCTTGGTTCCTCACGCTCTAACACCGGACAACTTTCCTATTTGGAGCACTCAAATCGCCAAACTGTTCAAGGCGAATGGCTTCACTGTGTTTCTTGATCCAAAAGCGAATCTAGAAAACATCGATCCCAATCAAGATCCTCAAACATGGTGAATCACATATCAAAATCTTGCTACGGCCATGTGTTCCACTATTTCGCCGGCTGTTCTTCCTTATGTGATTCATCTTGAATCCACCCAAGAAATATGGGCGACGCTCCATACTCGGTTTCAGTCCTCCAACCGCTCCAAGGTCATTCAACTTAAACATGAGCTTCACAACGTCTCCATGCAGACGATGTCAATGACTCAGTATCTCACTGAGATCAAGAAGATCGTAGATCAAATAGCCTCGGCTGGCTCGTCGGTCGATCCAGAAGATGTAATAATATACATCCTGAATGGACTACCCCCGGCCTACCAGTCATTTACAACAACTATCCGCACTATGCAAGGATCGCTGTTCTTGACACTTTGTACGCTCTTCTAATGAGTGAAGAGATTCATCTCAAATCGGCGGCACTAAAATTTCCCAAAATGCCGGACAATCAATCAGCTCTGTACACAGTTCGGGGTCGTAGTCGGCGCGGCCGTGGAAAACCGGCGTCCAACAACCCTCCGGTACCTACTCAGAATCCGAACTCTGCAGTCACTTGTCAAATATGCAAGAAGAAGGGTCACAGTGCAGAAGCATGCTGGCACCGACTCAATCCAAATTATACACCCAATCAAACATCCGTCAAGAACAACAGTGCGCTCATCACTAATCATGACAGCAACTCGAACACGGACTGGTACATTGACTTCGGAGCTTCGTCTCACATGACCAATACAACCGAGAATCTGGAGATCTACAATCCCTACAATGGAAACGACACGGTAACTCTCAGGGATGGAAGGTTTGTTCCAATAGCCCATACGGGTTCGGGAATTCTTCCAACCCCGACTAGTAAGATGATTATTTCTCGTCTTTTACACATTCCTTCATTATCTTACAATTTACTATCTATTTCTAACCTAGTTAAAGATAATCCCATATCTATAACATTTGACGAAAGCGGCTTTGTGTTCAAGGATCGGACGACAAATCAAGTTATCCTTAAAGGTCTGTGCTGTAAAGGGCTGTACAAGTTTCCAACTCAGCTCAACCAAGTGTCCGCAACAGCTCTCCAGGCTACTCGCACATCTTCGGAGAACTGGCATCTTCGCCTTGGACATCCCCATCAACGAGTCTTGCAACAAATCTCGCACAACAATCCCTCTTTACATATTTTTCCTCTTAAATCTATTTGTTCTTACTGTATGTCATGTAAAGGTCAAAAATTAGCTTTTGAACGTTCAACTAGTAGAACTAGATCGCCTCTTGAACTTGTTCATTCTGACGTGTGGGGACCTTCACCGGTCTCTTCACACCAAGGATTCAGATATTATGTAATTTTTGTAGATGACTTCTCTCGATTCGTTTGGTTATTTCCACTAATTCATAAATCTGACGTTACTAACACATTTATTAACTTTGCAAACTATATTGAAAGACAAACGAACAGCAAGATCAAAACCATTAGAACCGATGGTGGAGGAGAGTTTATTAACACTCGGTTTCAATTCTTCACCAAGACTGCAGGGATAAGGCACCAAATATCGTGCCCCTACACTCCCGAACAAAATGGGGTAGCGGAGCGGAAGCATAGACATATCATTACCATGACAAGAACTCTTCTACATACAGCTGGACTACCGATGAACTACTGGCTAGATGCGGCATTGACAGCTACATACCTGATCAATCGCCTACCGTCCATAACTACCGAGCACATATCTCCGCTCAAAAGGATGTTTAACATCCAACCTTCTTATGAACATCTTCGGGTTTTCGGGTGTGAATGTTTTCCGCTGCTTCACCCGGCTCATAGAACGAAGCTTACACCAACATCAAATTCTTGCATTTTCTTGGGATATTCAGACACGTCGAAAGGATATAAATGCCTAAATCCGGTAATGAATCAGATTTTCTTGTCTAGAAATGTTAAATTTAATGAATCTGTTTTTCCCGCCAAATACAGGTCTAATCAAGATTCTTCCATCGAGTCTCCAGTTCCGCCACCTCTACTCATTCCACACTCTACTTTGCAATCACAAAACAGCCTCAATCACTTACCGGCTCATCGTCATACATCTACACATACAGATATACCATCTAATATACCTACTCATAACCCCGTGACAACGGTTCCCAATCTCACTATACCTCAGCACTCTAATACCACCACTACACATCCCATGACTACCCGAACCAAAACTGGATCTCTCAAACCGGTAATCAGGCTTAATCTACTTCATCAAGCATAACCACACGATGATCCAACCACTTACAGAGAAGCCAGCAAGAAATTCGAATGGAAACAGGCCATGGCACAAGAATTTTTTGCTCTGTAAAAGCAGGGTACTTGGACTCTAGTTCCGCCGCCCACAAATGGTTCAATCTTGGGGTCAAAATGGACCTACCGAACCAAGTTCAACTCAGACGGTTCGGTGGCACGCTATAAAGCCAGATTGGTGGCTCAAGGAAATCAACAAGAGTACGGCATTGACTATCAGGATACATTTAGTCCAGTGGCCAAACTTCCGACAATAAGGATCCTATTCACAATAGCATTGTTCTACAAATGGCAAATTCAACAACTTGACGTCGCAAATGCATTCCTGCATGGAGATATAAATGAAACTATTTACATGCGTCAGTCTAAAGGTTTTGAAGATACCTCCAATCCTCATCACGTGTGTAGATTACAAAAAGCAATCTACGGACTGCGCCAAGCTCCTCAACAATGGTACACTACTTTCACCAACTACCTACTACAGATTGGATTCTCTCATAGCCAGGCGGACCCATCTCTGTTGATCTTGCATCGAGATCATGTGCACCTCTACTTATTGGTCTACGTCAACGATATTCTACTTACCGGTAACGATGTAAAGGCTATGACAGATATAGTCAATCAACTAAAATTCAAATTTACAATGAAGTGTCTTGGATCGGCAAATCAATTTCTTGGCATCAAAATCGATCACAATCAAGATAAGTGTTTTCTGTCCCAAAGTCTTTATGCCAAATCAATAATTCAAATGGCCGAGCTACAAAAATGTAACTCAGTCGCTAACTCATCGATTACAAAATTAACAGCATTGAAGCCAGATGAAACTCCGTTGTTCGATGCGTTAACCTACAGACGGATCATTGGCTCTCTCCAGTACCTCACATTGACAAAGCCGGACATCGCCTATGCAGTCAATGTTCTCTCCCAACATATGCATAATCCGGATCCAATCCATACAGTTATGCTCAAGAAACTACTACGGTATATTCAGGGATCAACAGACTTCGAACTTCCTATCACCAGATCAAACCTGTTGCTTCGGACATACTCGGATGCAGACTGGGCGTCCGATCCAGTCACCCGCAAGTCCACATCTGGATTCTGCACCTTTCTCGGCGATACTTTGGTTTCCTGGACAGTCAAGAAGCAAAACATTGTATCCCGATCATCTACTGAATCGGAATACAGAGCATTAGCTTCGGCCACTGCAGATACAATATGGATCAAACGACTGCTGGCAGATTTTTGGGTAATACACTCTCAATCGGTGGACATATACTGTGATAACACGTCAACGAATTCTCTAGCTAATAACCCGGTCTTCCACGCTCGCACGAAGCATATAGAGATTGATCAACGTTTTGTTCGGGATCATATTAGGAACAATATCATTCGTCTTCTACCCATCAACACCGTTGATCAAATCGCCGACATTCTAACAAAACCGTTGGCAACACCAAGGTTCAAACTTCTTCGCAGCAAACTGAATATTGGACCCAACAATCAGCTTGAGGGGGCATGTTAAGGAACATTAGAAACATATCTTGTATCCTCTTAGATCTTTACACGTGTCCATCTTGTTATAGGCTTAGTTATAAATACATGTGTTTGGCTGTATCTCAGGAAGAAAAATATAATTAACAAAGTTATCTTTCTCTGCTTCTATTCTTCCGGTATCCCTCTTCTTTTCTCTGTTTTCACTTCTCTTGTGTTTCTTCAGGTATAACCATTTATTATCTATAATATCATGAAACTGCATATGCATGAACTTAAATAAGAAAAATGCATGAATTAGTTATATGCTATTAATATAATGCAGTTCAGCAAGATAAGTCTTCCAATTTTAATATGGTGTATTCAACTTCTCTAACCACAACTATTTCTCAGTTGGTTATTAGTCAAATCCTTCTCACCTTTTATTTTTTCAATAAATGAAATATAATTACAGTTGGTATTCAATAATCTATAAAGAGACGTCACTCTATACCCGTTGGCATAATTCGGTCAAATGGTTCGGGCTACAATTAATATCACATTACAAATATTTTATTTTAAGGAAAGTCTATTAGCCCACCTTCTAGCACAAAATATTATGTTTTAGGAGCAAACTTGTATTAACTATAGTGCTAATAGCTAGCCCCACCCGCTCACATGTAAATTCCACCATTATCTTGAATAAATGATATTAGTTTTTTCTTTATTATATTAAATACAACTTGAAATGGAAGAATCTTTAAAATATAGAACAATTTGTATATTAGCCTCTAGCTTCAAAAAATCATTACTTTTGTTTTACTTTGTGAAATTCAAAAATATTACAGTCAAAATGTTCATATCAGCCATATACAAAAAGTTACACAGTAAAAATACGATAAATCAAAATAAAATATTTTTTTATCATTTTTTAGAAAAATTAAAGCAGTAGATATATAATGATTGAAAATAAAAATATATTTTAGATTATTTATTACGATTAGAAGACTTTCTCCAATTGAAACAACAAACAAAAATAATCGAAACTGATCTTTCTCTCTTCTTCCTTTTCCTTTCCCTCTCTTCTTCCCAGGCAAGCCACATGAATGAGAGGGGAATGAATGGCTTAGTATTTTAGGTATAGTCTCTATTTAAGCTAGAAGTTAGCAATATGTTTTTTTCAAGGGCATCTATATGAGCATGTTTACATGAAAAATTACTCGGATTAATTGATTAAGACTTCATTTGGGACAGTTTTTTTACTATATTTTAAAAAGACTTTTTAGTACAAAGTTTTTTACTTCAAAAAAAAGTACTAAAAATATTATTTTAGAAAGTAACAAAAATAGTCGTCCAAAATGAAGGCTAAGACTATCATACTTGATTACTTCTATATGCAAGCTTCATGAATATATAGTGTAGAATCTTGGATGAGAGGAAAAAAAAACACTTCCTCTTGAGAGAGAAGAGAGAGGAAAGAGGAGAGGGAGAGATCATAAAATCTGAAATGGAATTTTGTATTTTGCTTTTGGCTTCAATATCTTATTACAAGTTTGTTATGCCTATTTATGGACACTAAATAGTAATTCAAAGAATTACACAAGATCCTAAACAAAGTAACATAAACACTACAAAGAAAACTAACTAAAGAAATTACACAGGTAAATCTTCGACTAGTCATAATACATAGTTTTATTGTTGCATTCATAAGTGTTAATGTTACAAGATGGAAGAGTATTAATTTTCTTAAATTTATAAAAATAAAATTTATTTAATTTTTTTTTTAATTTTATTTACATAAAGAGTAATACTTTGCAACTATTTGAACTCAAAATTTAAAATAAAAATCATTTCCAATTATTAGGCTACGAATTTTTTCAAAATCTGTACTTTATTTTCCTCTCAATTACTTTAAGCACTGAACGAATTATTTTGATAAAAATTTCTTAAAGATAAGCTAAAAAAAAGCAGCATATCTTATTTATATTCGAACCGAGGGGAATAATTATGTTTATATTTGAATCTTCGATGGGTCCCACTTTTTGATGACGTGGAGGATCAAGATTTCGCGCAGGTCGGCAATCGGTGTTCGGAGTTTGGTGTTTGCTTAGACGTAGGGGATGGAATAGCGGTGTCATGTGAGCCAAGCCAGGGCCGTCGGGGTCACATTGACGGGACCCTCTCGAGCCGTACATCAGGCCTGTCAGCTGGCAGGAAACCGCAGGGTAAGTGTAACAAGTGAGGGATAAGATGAGAGAGAATGAAGAGAGAGAATGAAGAGGCGGGAAACAGCAGGGCCATCTGGAGTATTTATAGAAATAAAAAAATTAAAAATAAAAAACACGTAGCACGCCAACGTACTCCCTTCATATACTTTTGCTAGAGAGAGAAATGAGAAGAAGAAAGCAGCGAGAGAGAGAGAGACTGATCGAGAAGGCGTAGATCATGAACGATTGTGAGATTGCAAGGTTATTGCCGTAGGGCTGAAAGCTTTTTTTTTTCACAGTCCTTAGATGAATCCACCAGCTTCGAAATCACTAGTTGCAGAGCTTCCTCCTGCAAACCTTTATGTTCTGCCATGGTTCCCGGCTCTCCTCTATTTTATGAGAGAGAGAGAGAGAGAATGAGAGAGAGGAGGGTTTTGCGGGCAAAAGCGAATGAGATGGTGACAAGACGATTAAAGCTTGCTCCAGCGTGATTTCCATTTCTATTCCTTGGCTTTTACTTTTCCTTTTTATTTCTCTATCCTCTTTTCTCGTCGATCAGTCTAAATCTTTTGCAAGATGATTTTATCTTTCTATGTCTCAAACAGACTCTTATTTATATTTTACAGGTTATAAATAAGCATTAAGGTTATGTTTAGTCAAAGAAACATCTATTTATAAATTTTGATTAAAATTATAAAAAATAATTTTATTTCAAACAGAATTATATCATGCTGTTTTCATATATTTGGTATAATAATAAAATTAATTTATTTCTAAACATGATTTCAAGTGGTTATTTAGATTATCCTATGTTTTTCTTTAATGTTCTATTTTTATGAATATCTAATTATTTTAGTATATATTTTAATAATTTAGTTTTTTTTTTGTCTGATTTGTTGAAATAAATGTAGCTGTTTCCTATTACTAGAATAAACACTTTGAGAAGCCATCGTCGAATGGCCAGCATAAGCCATTGAAGGCGCGAGGTTAGTGACAAGCTGGCTTTTTTACTGTGACTGATCACAAGTGGGTTGAGAGGAACGTTGACCTGGGAGCCAACTTAGAGCAATAATTTAAAAAATAAGAAAAATATTTTTGTGGCCTTGCTTCACAGAGGTATTTCTCCGAAGAACTTGGATGTCAAGCAGAAAATGAAGAAATATTGCGAAGAATTCATCAAAAAATATGATGCAACGTGGATTGTTACAAGAAGCAGGCGGCGACTTCAAGATTTTGAGCGATATAAGAACCGTTGAACTTTATAGTCAGATAAATAACCTCAAGCTAAGCCTTAGGGCATCTCCAACTGAATTGCAACCGCTAGAATAGCGTCCCTGGTCAGCTCCAGGCGAACCGCAAATTTTCTACTATTTGGCTGCGGGTGAACAGTGGAACGCCAATATTGGTGTTGCACTGTTCATATTCGTCATTTTTACCTCTCTACTGAACTTGATGCGGGAAAGAAGAGAGGACCGTTACTTGCAAAAATGTGAAAAGTAGAGCTCGATTGGAGATGAATCGAGACATTTTGTAGTTTCACGACATTTTTGAGTGAAAAATGAGATTTTTGATTGGAGATGCTCATATTTTGTCGAGTCCAATATATATTATAAGGAAAAAAAGAAGTTTGTCATCTCAAGCTCGAATTGCTATGTTAGAGGTGTTATTGAAGAAGTAGTAGGCAAGGAAGACAAGGTCGAGTCGACTTCTTAAGCTTGTAAAATTTTCATTATTAATGAATACATTAATTGCTTCTGATGGATACAAGTACGAGAAAAAGTTTTAAGTATTAAGAAGAAATGGTCGATTAGATGTTTGAAAAAATTACATTGCTCTTGAGCACATTTCACAAAGTTTTTTAATTGGGCCTACTGATGAAATTGGCTCGAAGTCGCCCAAACCGGATTTTCCCCTTCCCTTTTCTCTTTTTTTCCCTTTTGTTTTCAGTTTTTTTTTTTATTTCCTTTTTTCACTTATCTGTTTTCCAAAATTTAGGGAAAATGAGAATGGCATTTAAAAAAAAATCATTATTCTTTTAGACTTTTCTTTTTATATTAAAATTGATACGTCCTAAAAAATTGCCTTGATCAAGCACGAATCTCGAGGCATATTCAAATGGGAATTTTTCAGCAAACTTACAATCAAATTGAACATCTCAAAGGGACGAACCGAACAACACCGAAATTGGTCCAACCAAAGCCCAAATGGGTCCAAATCGGGGGCCCGGACCACATTTGGAAGGGTTAAAGCATTATTTGAATAATAAAATGATATTCAAATATGACATGCTTATAGTCAAATCGAGCGTCTCGGCGAGATGAATCCAACGAGCCAATATATCAATGATATTGTTTACTCAATACGAGCAATATGATTTACATGATCACTATTCTTTTCATATATTCAAAATAGGAATCTTGAACTATATCGGGTGCTAAGTCTAATATTATAAGAAAATGAAGATGTTTTTGCTTGATGAAGATTCTCTTGAGAAGGCAAGATTGAGAATTTTTTTTTTCTTTTTCTCTTCTCGTTGCTGAAGATTGATCAACAAAACTTCAACAACAACAATAAGAAGTTTTTATCCCACTAATGTGGTAGGCTATATGAATTCATTTTCTCTATTGTGTCATATTAAAAATGAAATTGAGTATCATTTTAAATAACTAACTTGACTTGAATTTGATCAATTGAAATTGTCATTTTATATTAAGCTATACAAAGACAATATTGCTATACTTTTCATGAATGTATAAAAAATTTAATCTATTCAGACTCATGAAAATTTTAGAGATATTTTTACCTATGTAAAATTGTTATTCCATATTTAAATTTTTTTAGGAACTTTTGAGTGATAAATAAATTATAAAACATGAGATTTCTAAATTTATAAGCATGAAAAAAATAACTTTCCTCTGTTATTAATGGGTCATAATTTTTTTCATTGCATTTGGATTGTAAGAGTCCCGAGTGAATGAAAATAAGAAAATGCAAAAAAAATAAAAAAATATGATGACACAAATTCAAAATCATCTAATAAATTATTTACATTGCATTTCATTCCTTTATGTCAATCACAACAAAGTTTTGAGAAATGATGCTTGGCTAGAGTGTTAAAAACTAATGAAGTGTGACCATAGACTATCAATTAGGATATTTAGGGCATATCCAACCTAAGAACTCAATTTTAACTTCAAAATATAATAATACACTAAATGCAGTAATTCGTTTTTAGTTGAGCTCCATTTTCTAACAAAAAAAATTCTATTTAAATTCTTTTTTATACTTTATTTTATATTTTTTAATCATATATTTATATAAAAATAGGGGGTGAACCATACGACATCAATATTGGGGTCGCACTATACACCCAAACTTGAATAGCAATATATTTTTTATAAATAAATAAAAAATAAATAACTAAAAATAAATTATAATTACAACCTAAAACATAAAATAGTAGAAAAATTGTCCAAAAAAGCACTTTTTTTTTTTTGTTCTTAAGAGTTGATAATGTGCTTGAAGTGAAGCTTTTTCGGGAGTAGAATGATAATCAAAGTTTTGAAAGCTTAATTTGCAGACATTAATTAGTAGTGCATTAACATTCACTCCATTAGAAGGAGGAGCAGAAGGAAATTAAAGGGTTGTTGTTGGGAAAAAAGGCATCTTCCTTTGTCTCCTAAGGTGATCATCATCCTTGTCTTTGTTCCTCTTTTCCCTGTCTTTGTCACTGTTACGCTTATGTTTCTTTCCTCCACACATCACAGTAATTCTCACTTCCTGCCCACGCGTTGCTTCCCCCATACCTCAACAATCCAGCAAAATCCCAAAAAAGAAAAGATGGGTATGGCTGTGAAAAGACACAAGAATCTTTTCTTTTTCACCGCTCTCTCTCTCTCTCTCTACACCTCCATCCTGAGCTTCAGCTTCAGCCTCAGCTTCAAGGCAGAGAGAGAGTGATAGCTAAGTAGAGTAGCTTTCTTTGTTATCATGATTAGTCACTTCTATGTTTGGCTTGACTTGTTCGAATGCTTTTCCCTCCTTGCCACTAGCAAGCCCAATCACAGATGTGGCCACCGAGTTCAAAGTTCAAACTACAAAATAACGATGAATGGGTCCGGGTAAAGGGACAAAAATCCTATGAGGAATTCCTGCCACTGAGGATTGATTGATTGCCACTTATCGCAGATCAAAATGCTTTCTAATGCAATTATGGGTGTATGACGATCCTTCATAGTTCATTCATTTTTAACGAAAATATCTATTCACTGCCACTTCAAAGATAATGTTTAGCAACGTAAGTAATTTCTCGGCTGAATCTAACCACCTCCTGGCATCGACCCATACTTACGTTGTCCCACTGAAGAGCTAAGACCGTAATACAGTTTGACACCGGGTAACCTTATCAAAGAATTTTTTTTACTTAGATTTTAAAATAATTATTAAACAAATTATATTTTATTATTTTAAAATAATTTGGATTTTAAACCATCGCAGCTCATACAACTTTTGCAGTAATCATTAGTCGAGTAAAATTTAACAATAGGCGGATTTATATTAATAATTCGAGAAGTATGCAAAACAGTTAATTTTCTTAAAATGTTAAATCATATATACTTTGTCACAATAAAAAAATATACAAAGATGATTATCATGAGAATTAATTGATTGATGAAAGAAAGCATTATTTTTTTATAAAAGACATTATCTCTGACATGATAGTACTGCACTTCTGTAATATTAAAATTCATAATAAATAATTTACAAATCAACATCTTGATGGCAATAACCCATACTTTTATGTACAGTGGCTCATGTGAGCTGAGCGGACAGCGTTTCTCTCTTTCTTACGTTAGATAATCACCGCATAAAGGTTGGAATCCTCCTCTTTGATGAGAAATCTTTCTGCGCCGAAGATAGTTTTAAATTTAGAGATCATAATTTCCCCAAAAAAATTTAGAGATCATATCGGCACTATAAAATCGTGGTATTGAGTAATATTGAGCCGCAGTATCAAATAAAAAGGTGATATTACTCATTCCGATTGATTTTTGGATAACATTCGGCGTCCGCACAGAATAATTTTTTCTACTGGAGAGGTTATTATGTGGGATCACCGGATTGCTCGGAGATTAATCATGATATATCATATCATCCGATACACAATGGTACACAATATTAATTACATGACATGCCTTAATTGACCTCCAAATTATATTTGGTGACCACATGTAATAATTTCAAATCTTGCTGAGGCCCAACTTGAAATCTCGATCTTATTCTCCTCTGCCATCAACATGCATCTATTCCCAATGATAAAATAAAATAAAATAAAAAACATAAAAAAAATAAATTGGGAATTATTTTTTTTGTTTTTTCTTTACCATTTAATTTTAATTTTTATCTTTAATATCGAATATGTGAACTCCTATTAGCGCAAAAACATAGGAGAGAGAGAGAGAGAGAGAGAGAGAGATTTGCTTAAATCGCTCCGTTGATGAAGGACTGGAGAAGAAGACGGTGGTCGGGAGGAAAAAGCTGGACCGGAGGAACCGGCTCTGGGTATTGTCCATTCGAGACTCGCTGGTGGGGCCATGTTTCAGTACTCGAAAGAGCAAAACGGGAACGGCACGTGAGTGGAGACCGTATTGTAATTTAATGCGCATTACGTTTGAAACGCACGTGTGCCAGTAGGAGGAGCTGCCCTCTTAAAACAGCCTAGTCATTAACCAAACTCGGACTGATATTAAATTTGATTATGATGTCATTCATTTAATGTTTGGCTCAGTGCGATGGATTAAAGGGCTCATTTGATTAAAAAAAAACTTGAAGTGATCAAGTGGGTCTTAACTCATAAACAGTTCTAATGGGTTCATTTAATTTTCATAAATTTAGTGAGTTTATTGTACTTAACTACTTAAGTCTCATATTTTTTTTATTACAAATAAGAGTGAAAGGATGTGACTATTCACTTATTAACTTTATTATTATTTTTATCATTGCATATATGAAGATCTAGGCTTTCTTTGGGACAGCATTTTTCTGCTTCTTAAAACAGTTTTTTTAGTAAAAAAAATTAATTTTTATAGTAAAAAGTTGCTTTAAAAAATCATCTCAAATAAAATCCTAATTACATGAAAAGGTTGGAACAATTTTAGTGGCATATAAGATTAGAGAGAGTCAGTCATCTTAAATGATTTGGTCACATAAAATGTCAGTATTTTGATGAATCAATTAGGAGTAGACCTGTCAATATTGGACCTGACCCGAACCCGACCCGAAGTTTTCGGGTTTGGGTTGATCCGAAGCGCGTCGGGTTCGAGTCCGGAAACCGACTCGTTTGCAAAAACGAGTCGGGTTGACCCGACGGGTTTAATTTAAAAAATTTGGATTCCCCCTAAGCACTGTGAATGTCATAATAATATGATTTTTGAGTTGTATACTATCTGGTTATAAATATTTAATATTTAAAAATATTAATTCAATTTTAAAAATTTTATGTAATATAAATATTAAACTTTGAAAAAATTATATTTACATGTACAATATTTAAATTTAAAATTATATCATAAATATTGTTAATATTACATTTTCAAATAAAATAATTTTAAGGATGCATATATTTTAATGTAATTAAGATATTAAAATATTATATAAATAAATATAACATTTTAAATATTAAATATATAAATTAATAAAAACTATATGATAAATATGTAAATTCGCCAAAGCAAACCAAACCTGTTCACAAAACGTTAAATTACTAGACCGGACCAGCCGAACCCTGCACCCGTCCACTCTCTCGCACTCTCTCTCAAAAACTCCGGCGACCGCCGTCTCGTTCTTGAACGACCTCGATCCCACCCGAAACAGCAAAGTCATCCTAATCTCCCCCAGATTCCCTCCCCCGTTCCTCTCCAAACCACAATAAATCCTCGCCCTACTCCTCATCAAATCATATACCTCCTCCTTCCTCTCATTACTCATCCCAACATCGTTCCGCCGCGCCACCACCGCTTCCTCGAAACAAACCACCCCTGCAGCCTCACCTCCTTCCACAACCCTCACCTTCCCACCAGTCGAAACTTCCGCCAAAGTCCTCACCCACATTCCCATCCCCTTCCTCACCTCTCCCCAATGGAAAAGGAACCACCTTTCCGGCGATGCGCATCCGTTCGCCGCGTGCCACCGCGCAAACGGAAGGATCGCCGCGAGGCCATGCCATAAATTGTTGTAATCGTAAAAGGTGTCGGAGACGAAGGTGAAGCCCGGGAGGAAGGTGGAATTGTAAGGGAGGGCTTCGGGATATGCGAGAGCGTAGGAGTTGCGGGAACCGTCGTGAGGGTCGGAGGCGGAGATGCAGAGGAGGCGGTTGTTGGTGGAGGTGGAGGGTAAGCGGATGTAGTAGGGCTCGCCGACAGAGTCAGGGGAGTCGGGAAGGGAGCTCATGAACCAGGTGTTGCCAGCCATGGGGTTGTGGGAGAAGCGGAGGTCTTTAAGGGGGAGGAAGGTGATAGAGTGGCGAAGCATGGAAAGGAAGGTGGTTTGGTTGCAGAGGTGGGAAGAAAAGGATGGGCTTGGGCAAAAGGAGATGGGAAGGGAAGGGTTGAGGGATTGGAGTTGGAGGAGGATGAGTGGGGTGAGGAGAATGGGGAGGAAGAGGAAGAGGAAGGAGGAGCATTTTGGTATGGGGGATTTTTGTTCTAGTGGTGTTGAATTGGGATTCATAGTGGGATGGTTGGAAGAGAGTAAAATCTGGTTTAATAAGACGTGAGCACTTTGAGTGATTGTTATCTAATTCATTTGGGAATTTTGAGAGGAAATGGGCAACAAGTGGTGGTTAACTGCCAAACTTCAAATGAATCGAGCCATGAGAATGAAAAAAAGAAGAAGAAATTTCTGTTAAAGGAATAAAAGTTGGCAACCAATTAAAAATCAAAACTCTTAATCAATGCTCGATTCCCCTCGAGCTAAAAGGCCTCTTATGTAGAGTCCAATCAAATGCGGGTCAAAAGATTTTTAGGGTGAGTGCCTCTTCTAGATCAACTGAGGATTAATCATGCCGCCAAGCATCCTTTTTGAGAGTGCCAGCGGGTGGATATTCGTCCCAAAAAAAAAAATCAAAAGTCAAAATACATGGCTTGGTATATGTATTTTTATAGAAAGAATAACAATAAAAAAGGAAAAGAAAAATTGGAGTTAAGATTTAATTATGATGCATTGTAAATTTTTAAATTCATAATAAGAATATTCTCATCCACTATTTATCTAAAAATAATGTTTTTGATTAAAAATATATAAATGTTTTTAAATTTTATTTTTTTTAAAAAAATTACATTTGAGAAATCAAGATAAAAATTTTAGCTGAGAAAATATTTAGAAAATCTACAATAAAATAAAATTATGTCTCAAACAAACTCTAATGCTGAAGAATATATAAATTATTTTAATGAAAAATTTATATCAAAATATTTTTATATAAAATCAGTCATAAAGTGTCTAAAATTTTAAATTTATTTTGAGTAAATAATTAAGATTACTCTAATTTTAAAATAAATTCAAATATTTAGAAATGCATCCCAATTTACCAGTGTGATATTTAATTTGCCCAAATTAAAGGACTTAAGATTGAGAAAATTTCATTATTTCGAGTGAGAATATTTGTGCAGATGAGGCCATTATTATCATAGAAGGAGCAGCTTTGTGCCTTTGTCACAGATTGCAAAGAAGGCTCCAAATTCCCAGACTAATGGTTAAATAAATTGACCTTCTCAAGGTGAGGATCAAGACTCGAAGAGCAAAGGGGCTTCAGCTTTACAATCTTCGATTCAAAGCAATTGACGATTTTATTGGTTTACAAGCTCAAAGTGTACTGTGGAGTAATAAATCAATCAAATAAGTAACAAAGCACATGGAGAGGCTTCTATAAAACTTCGAAAATAAATAAGCTGAGGATAGAGATAGAATAGCATTTGGGTTTAGGGGTGTAAACGGGTCAAATCAAGTCGAGTAGTGGTCTTATTGAGTTCAACTTGTCAGTCAGAAGGTCGGCTCGAGCTTGAGTCGAGCTCAAAAGGTGAGGTTGAACTCGAAATAGTCCCACCGTAAACAAGCTTGATCCGGCTCGTGAGCGTCGAAGGTCTGGATTGCTTTCCGCATCATCCGCCTTCGCTTTGTCCGCCTCTGCATCATCAGCCTCAAGCGTCATTTGTCTCGTTCCGAGTCCCCACGCACGCCCTCCTCGTTCCAAGTTCCAACTCGTACCATCTCTAAACAACGACGCTTGCCTCGTTCCGACTTCCGCCCACATGAATAGTGTCAGGATTTGTAAATTTAATAAATAAATAAATAATATTAAAAAAAATTTGATTAGTGATTCGGGCCGACTCACGAGCTCGTTAATAAGTCGAACTCAACTCTGGCATACTTACAACCCTATTGGGGTCAGTTCAATAGTTCACTTCAAATATGTACAAATTTTTTTTTTTT
>NW_021319945.1:2317229-2340688 GCF_001605985.2 Dendrobium catenatum | reverse complement strand
CAGTTTCAATTATTAATTTACTGCTACTACTTATTATTAAAATCAAATATAGATTTATCGCAACTTCTTTTTAATTTGAAAACTCTGCCATTCTCCCCCTTTTGCTCTTACTGGAAACCTTAGCAGGTATAGAGGGTAGGAAATCGTGATGAGAGCTCGTTGGTGAAGGCATCGAGAGGACTAGCTGAACTGCATATCAACGTATGTCGTCCACCATTTGCTGCATTCAAACTTCAAATTTCACGCCAAAATTTGGTATGTGAACAGTGCAACGCCAATATTGGCATCAGACTGTTCACCTACGCCAAAAAATGCTCACTTACGAATTTGCCGAAGAAGAGCGAGAAAGAGGAGAGAGATAGTTACCTTCGCATGAGGCACATGAAAATGGAGAGAAATGAAGTTCGATTGAAGATGAATTACACCATTTTTTGAAATTTTATAACATTTTAAAGTGTAAAATGAGTTTTTTTTTTTTCGGTTGAAGATGCCCTAATCCAAATAAATCCCCTCAAACAGCACTCCAGGGTTCTCACTAGCAGAACAATTCCTGAGACGCCATTCTCAGTCCAGATGTCTATATAATTCTTCCTGATAGATAGGACAATTATGAAATTTTCTCTTTATAGTACTCCTGGTTGATGCCTCTTGTCAGTGAAATAGAACATTTTTACCTCTTTTAAGTGCCCTTACTTTAGGAGTAAACGTTTCCACAGAATCTCACTTTCTATTCGTGATATTTAAAAAATATGTATAATTTTGCACTATAACAACTGGTCATAAACAGGGAAAATTATTACGTCCGGACAAAAATTAAAAATTCAGACATATACCGAGCAATAACAGTGCTCAGTACCGAGCTCCAGGTGACGAAGCTCGTGATTATTGATCTCTGAACACGTTCGATATCCGGACACAATAATTACTCCCTAAACAGGGATGCTGTGGCAGAACCACATTTCAGAAGAGATGCAATAATTGATGGAGTGTATCACAAAAAAGAGTTTTTGAACGAATGGTTCATCTTTGTGATGGCCATTAGAGATGCTGACAAATCGCGCCAACAATGCATATTGAGACCTTCGACATTAAGCTGGTGATTATTTTTGTTTAATATAAAGCCTTTATTTGATATTTCAATGCTATATAAGATAAAAATTCTCAAAAAAGATTGGATAAACTGCATTGCAAGTACGTTGAACATAATCATTTAAGTGAGAGAGATGCACAAATAATACAGCACTTCTTTTGCATATTACGCCACACATTAAGACTGCAATTTTCTTTTCTTCAAATAAAACAATTGAAAAGCATTCCAGATTTTAGCCTGAAGACAATATTCATGCCTTCAAACATATTGTAGGCATGCCATCATTTAGGTAGGATTTCATAAATCCTCTAAATCCCGATTTCGAAAATCCTGAGGGGCCTAAATCCTGATAACAAGCGGACTCTTCCTCTTGAGACAATGTATTTCTTAAATACAGCAAAAAATAAGATTTTGTAAATCCGGAATTTAGCACGAAAAGAGGAAATTTTCCGTCTACGACAACTTTCATTTGCCGTGAGAGTTGGTTTTGCATTTTAAGCCTTTTGGTTGAATTTCGCTCGAATCCGGCCTAAATCCTGCTACAAACAGCCCCTAAAAGTGGGCAAATTATTGTCCAGTGTCCGGATTCGTCCAGACACCAATAAAAACGCGCCACGTCACTAAAAAATATCAGGGCTCAGTGCGCCCGGGTGAGGTGGCGTGTCCGGATTGAATGTCAGCATGTCAGGTGACCGGACGCAATAATTTGCCCTAAAAGTGGCCCACCTTACACCGTCGAGGGATAGTAAGAGTGAGGAAATCAACACCAGATCAAAAGGTTGATGAATCATATCAAACAATTTAATCATAAAAAAAAACCATATTATCTTTAAAAGAATGGCATAACTAAATTAATATTACAGGTAACCCAGATAGTTTGCAGGGGCATATTTACAGAAAGAAATTTAAAGGAAAGCACTTAAACAGTCAGTAAGGAAATATGGCCTTAATAAACAGGAGCAACAATGCAGAAAAGTGAACTAGAATTTGGTTCATTATATTACAAATTTACAGAGTTTGCTTCTGGCTGCTTGCCGTTGGTGCTTACAGAAACATTAAAAGATGAAACACATCAACACACTTGCCCGTTCTTACAAAGAGGCCTCCTCTTCAGAGTAATTTAAATATTGCACGGCATGAAGTAGAGAAGACCACTGATGCCGCCCTAAGCAATGCTGGATTTTGATATATTCTATCGGAAAAAGAGAAATAGAAAAACGAAAAAAAAAATAAAAAAGAAAAATATATAATTGAGCTTTAAACAATT
Source organism: Dendrobium catenatum (assembly GCF_001605985.2). Lineage (NCBI taxonomy): Eukaryota > Viridiplantae > Streptophyta > Magnoliopsida > Asparagales > Orchidaceae > Dendrobium > Dendrobium catenatum. The sequence continues at coordinate 2,338,331 of NW_021319945.1, read as the reverse complement.
TAAAGGACATAGAATAATCATAAGCTATTAAAGCATATCAAATACACAACTTTTGGATTCAGAATGGAATAAAGCCCTTTTTGGGATGGCTTTCTTACTGCTTCTTAAATCAATTTTTTAGAAGAAAAAAATTTAATTTTTTACTAGAAAACTGCTTTAAGAAACAGTACGAAAGCCATCCCAAACGAAGCCTAAGTTTTGATGTTTCACAAAACGGTGAATAATGTCGGATAGATTGTAAAGCATTCAAGACCACCATGCAAGCTCTTTTTTGCTGAGCCATTGAGTAATAAATAAAAAATAAATGTTCAACTATGCGGCCACAACACTCAAATAAATTAACCTAGGGGTAAAACAGGAAATAACATAAAATAGAAACTAAAATGCAGAAAATAATTCATAAATGACAACTTAAATCAGAGCCGTCGATTTACGACGCCTCCTGTGATAGATGCGCCAGATTTTCGTGCCGATGTCCGCATCAGATGCATTATAACATAAAAGTTTTCTTAGGAATAGTTTATCCCTTTATTATATTTTCTACATATTTTCTTGAACTTCTAGAAAGTTCTATAGATATGTTATTGATATATCATCAAAAATTATCTTGATCGGACACAAATCTCGAGGCAAAATCAAGCAGGAAACGTCAAAAATTAAATTCGGGATCATATGAACTCCGATTGCAGTGAACTTATAGTCAAATTGAGCGTCTCGGAAATACGAACTCAACGACACCAAAATCGACTCAATCCGAGCCCAAATGAGTCCAAATTCAAGCACCCGAAGTGCTATTGGAAAGTTCAAACCACAAGTTGAGTTACCAAACGGTTTTCAAATATGACGTTCTTATAGTCGAATCGAATGGCTCGACGAGACGAATCCAATGAGCCCAAGATCGCCGAATTCCGACATCATTAAGACCTCCAAATGTCTGACGAACGGTACACGATCAAGTGATTCTATATAGGCCGTCCATCCGAATCACTCCACATTTGCCCTTGATCCTCCTATTTATGGGTCATGTCATCCTAAAAAAACTATAAATAGCCCCTCATTTCTCTTGAGAGGAGACTCAAGCAAGAAGAAGAAAAGGATAGGAGGGAAGAGACTCCTCCTCGACCACCGCCGGAGTTCTGTCCGACGCCCAAGTGACGCCGGAGTTCTATCAGATGCCCAAGTGATGCCGGAGTTCTGTCAGACAACCAAGTGATACCGAAATTCTACCCGAAACCGGAATTCTGCCCAAGTGAAGCCAGAATCCTGCTCGACGCCCAAGTGACATCGGAATTCTACCCGACGCCGAAATTCTGCCCAAGCGACATCGGAATTCCAAGTAACGCCGGAACTTTGCCCGGCCTTGTAACTGGATTTCAATACAAAAGTGATTCATTGTAATCTGATCGTCCTAACTTTTACGGACGAGTCAGTCTCTTATATCTCAAGCAAACACTAGTGAAACTTTTTCAACTAGTCATGGTCCCGTGGTTTTTTCCCTTTTAAGGATTTTCCACATAAAAATGATGGTGCTCTTTCATTTCCTGTTTGTGCTGAATATCCGTACAACGCTATGACAAATATTTTCTAACTCTATCGCCGTGTATATTCTAGCCCGTAACAGTTATGTATATAATAGTTGAATGAAGATGATATAAGAATGAATATTTTTGGAATTTAACAGTAATTACTGTTCTTGGTGTTCTTGCTCTTAAGAGTTGTTAATTGTGATGATTCTTCACTGATCTCCTCACATATGTTCTCCTTTTTTCATCATGACCTTTTCCTATGGAATATGGTATTAGAGCTCTTACAATAACAAAAAAAGGAATTGAGCTTCATATTTTACATTCACAAATATAGGAACCAATAACTCATAGAATTCAACAACCATTGTCAAACGACCTTTTTATGGAAATTTAATTAATATCCCAGATATTATGATGAAACATTCCTTATTATCGATAGCACAAGTTCCTTAAACTTTATGAAAAGCTTGTGTGCCTTTTATTATTATTATTTTGTTGGGACAAACACTTCTTAATTAACGTTTTCCTCAATCTTGCTGTAAACTTTATTTTTTAAATTCCTTATGCCTGATGTTGATAAACTATCATAAAGTTACATAATTTTTAGCCCTAAATTTTTTTTAACTGGTGATCAAAGACTAATTATGTATCATACTTTAAAACTACGAGAGAGAGTAATGAAGCATAGGTTACGACATGATACTACTATTTCTCAAAATTAATTTGGATTCATACCGGATAGGTATTCTATGGAAGTTATATATTTATTAAGAGGTTTTGTGGAGAAGCAACGAGAGAAAAAGAAGAATCTTCATATGATATTTATTGATTTAGAAAAAGCATATGATAAAGTTCAAAGAGAAGTGCTATGGAGAGTTCTAGAAAAGAAAGGGGTTAATAATGATTATATTCAAGTCATTAAGGAGATATGTATATAAGAGTTGTTAATTGTGTTCAAACATAAGGTGGGTGGACAAAGTATTTTTTTATTTCAGTTGGATTACATCAAGGATCAACCTTAAGCCCATGTCTTTTTGCTATAGTCATGGATGTTCTCACTAAACATTTGCAAGAGGTTGTACCATGGTGTATGTTTTTTTGTTGATGATATTCTTCTTGTTGAATAGACTAGAGGGGGAGTTGAAGGTAAACTTGAATTATAGAGGTCAACCTTAGAGTCTAAAGGTTTTCATTTGAGTAAATCTAAAACTAAATATATGGGTTATAATTTTAGTAGTAATAGATCTGATAGGAGGATTGTGATTTTGGGCGATCAAGTCATTAATAAGAGAGCACATTTTAGATATATTGGGTATATTGTTTAGAGTGATGGTGAAATAGATGGGGATACTATAGTAGAATTCAAGTTGGATGGTTGATGTGAAGGAATGGAATGGATCAGACTTGTGTGTTAAAAAAGTCCCCTCAAACTTAAGGGAAAATTCTATAAGATAATGGTGAGACCTTCAATGCTTTATGGTGTAGAAGGTTGGCCATTAAAAGAGATACATAATATTAAGTTAAAGTGTTGCAGAGATGAGGATGCTCAAGTGGATGAGCGGCTTTAATCATAGAGATAGGATACGAAACGAGCATATACCCGAAAAGATTGGAGTAGCTCTAGTGGTAGATAAGATTAGAGAGAGTCGCCTTAGATAATTTGGTCACATAAAACGACAGCATTCCAACGACATGGTTAGGAGAGTAGATATATTAAATTTGGCTTATGATAAAAAAGGTAGAGTTAGACCTACAAAGACTTGGTTAAAAAAAATTAGAAATGACATTTCTTTATTAAATTTAAAATGGGAATTTAACACTTAACAAGATACAATGAAGAAAAAAAATTCATGTTGCCAACCCCACGTAGTGGGATAAAGGCTTGATGATGATGTTGTTATTGTTGTATCAAAGACTAACAAATGATTTGCATTTTAAAGGCTCGAAAGAAAGTTCAAACATTCTATTCAAGTGGACATAGCCTAACTCCACTATTTCCACAACTATGGAATGGAAATTAAGAAGAACAAAACAAAACCTTTATCCCACTATGTGGGAAAGTCAAAAGAACAATGAAAGCAAAATATTAGACAAATATAAGTACATGAAGAAAACGTTCATAGAAATGTAAACATTACAACAATGTTTAAAATTGAGAAATTGGGTATTGAGACGTTTTTTTATCATGAGGCGAGACGTAAGCCTAAAAAAAATTAAGTTAAAATAAATGTTAAATGTGATTTTTTATATAATACCCAAATAATATGTTAAAGGATGGTCTATTAATTTTCTATTAAATTATGAAGTAACAAATTGACATACAAGTAAATAAAAAATTGTCTAAGACGTAAAGTGACAAGTGATAAATTACGTGAAATGAAATTGAAATCCAAATATTACAAGAACAAAATAATATTAAATATAGGAATATATAAAAAACATCATATAATATCAAGTTTAACTCCAAATTTCTTCCTTTTATGTTCTCTACTCATCCACACATTTAATTCCTAAAGAGATCTGAAATAGTTGACAAAAACTTAAAAATCATCTATACTGTCATCACTAAGGGGGGTTTTTATTTAAGTCGTCATTATAACAAATTCAACTCTCCACTGCCTCATCCTATGGAGTTCAATGCCTCCCAATTTATTTCTTCTTCATTTACTTATGTCATCTTCTCTTTCATAAATATTTTTCATTACATAAATATAAGATTAATACTTTAAAAATTTTAGAGAAGGTAGTGTGGTGGTGTGTGGGTTTCAAGTGATCCCCGGCAGCTGCTATGACGGTGGTGACTGAGGGCTGGAGGTCAAGGCAACTCAAAGGAAGTTGTTGTAGCTTGGTGGTGCATTAAAGCGTGATTTGTTTAGGGCTTTAGTTTAGGATTTATATAAGTTTTAATAAAAATATATATAAATAGGGCGATGAGAAAGCAACATGCCAGTGAGTCGTGGCATGCCTCATAAAAAAAAAGTTTGAGTTGTAAGCCTCAATGCGTTTTTCACTGGAATTGTGCTGAGAAGGGACTCAAGACAAGCCTCATTTTGCGCAATTTTAAACAATGCATTATAGTATCTAGACTTCAGAATATATATAAGCTCCAACACTAAGCATCATCATCATCATTAACCTTATCCCACTACCTGAGTTTGGGACTAAGAATCCCCCTCTTTTCTTCATTGTTGTTAAATGCTACATGAGATGTCAATTTTGTTATGCGTATATTTGCATGGCCTATAATCATATTAGCATTGATCTATGATTTTTATCTTTATAATTCTTGCATATTAATTCCGTTTATTCACATTATTTTGTACATAGAAACACCATCATAAAACGGATTTAGAAAGGAGGGCAGATATTATTTACCCAATAGCTGTGGCACTCCAAGATGCCACGTTATAAATAACTTTGCTACCATCCCAAGCCTTTTGAAGTCTGGTCTTTTTCCTTTTCCCAGAGAATGTTTTGCAAAGAGCTGGTAAACAAAGATGGGAAATCCTGGGATCAGACATTGCCATATCTAAGCATGAAAAGCCAGGAATAAAGATGAAGTAAACTCACCTTCTTGAAGTTGGTTTGGAGTCAACTCCTGTAAAATAATAATATAACCATAAGTCACCATAGCATCACACCGTCTAATGAGTCTATACCTTACAATGAGTCTATATATATATATATATATATATGAACAAATAAAATTCCACGAAAGCATTTAGAAAATGTCTCAAATTCAGCCAATATGTATTTAGTATTTACAATATTTAGCACCTTATAAAGAAATATACTTTGCTAGAACAAGCATGGTTAAGATCACTGTGATAACGTCCATGAGCTTTTTCCACTTTATTGACCTTGCAACAGTAGCAATCCAGATCACTCCCTCCACATTCAGCTCATTTACTAATTACTAGGAACTCAATAAGGCATATATTCAATAGCAATGAATTCAAATATCCTGTCCAACATCATAATCGGACCAACCATGCTTTAGCAAGGAAACATAGAATTTTTTTCCAACACAAGGACCCACAAAACATATCGGGTTGTAAAGAAGCATTCTTTGTAGCCTTGTATCATTTTTAATGGCTTTACTTTTTTTATGATCTTATTTTAACATCTTACTTTGAAGTTAGTGTGTTACTTATTACTTCATATTTTTTTATTATTTTAAAGGTTTAATTTTGAGGCTTATGTCTCAAAATTTCTCAAGGCTTTCACGTCAACATACAAAACAAAAACGTCTTAATACCCAATTGCATAATTTCAAATCTTGGATAAGACCAATATAGTTTTATCACAAATAGTGTTGCTCATCAACATAGTGTATTTAAATTCAACTTCCATGAAGATAAAAGCATCTCTTCCACTAGTTCTAGAAAAATTTTTATTTATTCAATATTCTCTCTTCTCATAATTGATATTTTCTTGTTTTCAACAACTAAAAATTGCTATTAGTAAATGTATCATTATATTTGTTGAAATTATAACCTAATATGGTTTGAGTTTGATTAATCAAATGACTATTGCATGCTCTAATTAGTAAAACTGTCATTTTGCTCTGCACTTTATACATAGAAGAAACGAGATACCATTCCGAAATACATTGCAATTAGCACTTTAAAAACATTGACCTGTTGTTGAATGCATGAGCAAGAAAAGGATGAAGCTACTAGCATCAAAAAACAAATTGCCTAGCTTAAAGTTTGTGTATGTTGGCTCCAGTGAAAATCGTGTTTTCAAGAAGCTACTGGAAGGATTCCTAACAAAGATAAGCTTAAGCTTTTGTATGCAGATATACCTTATTTCATCTCTTGGAGGTTTGCTGTATTATGCCAACATTCATTGATGCTTCAACTTGAAAGATATAATTTTATTTCCTAACAAATAAATTCGATATGTTCATTAATTCAAAAAAAAAAAAAAAACTAGAGAATGTATATGGTAACAAGTTCAAGTGCTTGAGGTCTGAGAATGAAGGTGATAATACAACAAAAAATCTAAGGTTTTATATACAACAAATGGAATTAGAAGGTAGAGAACTATCCCATAAGCATCACAATAGAATGGTGATGCAGAGCATACGAAAATGTCTCAAAATGAATGTATAAGAGCATAAGATTACATGTTGAATTTTCTTGAATTTTTTTGCAGGCAAACAACCTACCTGATCTACTGGGACCATTTGTTCCTTTAGATGGTAAGCTTCCAAAAGAAGCTTTGACTAGTAAAGAGGTAAATCTCTTAAACCTAGAAGTGCTTAATTCATATATGCACTTAGACACTAATAGCAAAGATAAATCGGATCCAAGTCTTGGAAGTGTTCACAAATTAGCTATAGCAGTGATGATTTGGTAACCGCTTTTAGGATCAGAAAATAGAAATATCATTAGAAGTAAAAACATTATATTTAATGAAAATGTTATTTATAAAGAAAGAGATGTCATAGAACCTAACAATGCATAAGAGGATGTTCATAAGAATGAGTATACTGAGCTAGAAGAGACTACTGAAGGAAAAAATGCAATCAACTGTGAAAAGAAGATACAAGTGGAATCAAAACCAACTACAGTTGTGTTTAAGATTATAAGATCCAATTGAATATCTAAAGCTACTGAGCAATATTCTTCAACATTGTATATTTTATCGTTGATTGATGGTGATGAGCCAGAGTGCTTCGATGAAATAATGCACAGTGATAATTATATCAAGCGGTATAAAAGCAGAAGATATGACTAGGATTGAGTGATTCATGCAGCATGTGTCTCACATAAGTCTCGGGACCTTCGCCCCTAGTTATATGAGGTTCAATAGCGAATAACTCTTACAATAGTACAATGTAGTTACATGACTCTTTTTTTTATTATTATTCTGGTTTTTTAATTTTTTTTAGTTACATGGACTCTTGTGCATGATACTTGATGATGTTGAAAAATAATTATGTTTGAGAGGAAGATATGGTTGATGCAGGGAACTCTCACATAAGAGAAAATGATGTGGACATCCGACGGTGAACGATATTCAAAGGAAGAGTTGAAGATCGACGGCCGAGATCACACCGTTTTATTTTAGTTTATTAATTGTATTTTGATTTAATTTTACAATTTTCCTTTTTTTACCCTTTTTTAAGAGTATTGTCTTATGTAAGACTAAGGGTCAAATTTGTCTTTTAGTTTCTTTTGAGGCCTATATATAGAAGCCCCTTCTCTTGTATTAGGTATGAAGAAATTATAATAAAAATTTGTGTTATGCCCTTGTGTTCTTTTGGGAGGACATTAGTAAAATTCCTATGAGAAGAAATCGGAGTTTTCACCAGCTGCAGGATGGGTCTGAGCCTGTGGCTTGAAGTCTCTTGGAGAAGGGCAACATATCACCCGTCAGTCTTCAGAAGAGTCCAAGGCTCGCAGTTTTGTCTTCTTTTTTCTTATTATTATTCTCCTTATTTTCCTAACCACCACTTCCCCATCTCTCTTTCTCCTATTGGCAGAAAACTCCACCCAAACCCTAAGGCCAAAAGACACCCAACCGCCGGCCCAATCCCCTTCCCAAAGCCGCCGGCCATTATCCATCCCTTGGCTCCAAGATTCAAAATCTAGCAATCAAATCCTTTCCTAAATTAGCTCCCTTTAATCCCTTAGTTATTTCACTATAAACACTAGATCACATCTCCAAATCCTAAATTAATCCTCCATAATTATTTTTAGCTAACATTCTATTTTAAAGACTCCCATCAACATGAAATTTGGTATCAGAGAGACTGTTATCACCCTACTCTATTTTCATATAGACATATGCTATATCATTGAAAAAAAAAACTCACTCTATTTTCATAATATTGCACCCGAAGAGCATGCTGATGAATTGCTTCCTCTTATAGACATTCAACATACCATTAACTTCATAACCAACTCCAAACTTCTCAATCTTCATCACTATAGGATGAACCCCACTAAGCATGTTCAGATAAAAAGATAAGTTGAAAAATTATTGAAAAAGAATTTTGTTGAGGGTAGTCATAAACCGTGTGCAGTATTAGCTTTTTTAACACCTAAAAAAGATGGAGAGTGAAGAATATATGTTGATAGTTGAGCAATAAATAAAATCATTGTCAAATATAGGTTTCCTATTCTCCAATTAGATGATATGTTGGATTTAATCATAAGGGTAGTTTTTTTAAATTGATCTGAAAAGCAATTATCACTAGATTTGAATTCGATTTGGAGATAAATAGAAAAGTAGAAAACTGTTTTTTGGACCTCTAATGAACTTATGAATGACCTATCTTGCCCTCTAAATTTTTAAAAGGTCCTAGCATATTCATGAGATTCATGAATATTGTACTTAAACTCTGCATAGACTAGTTTTTGTGGTGGATTTTGATGATATTTTGATTTCTAGCTTTAGTGAAAATGAACATCTACAACACGTCCAGCGAGTCTTTAAACTTAAGCAAGAAAAAACTATATATTAATTTAAGAATAATTTCTTTCTATAAATTTAGGTATTTTTTTTACAATTTATCATGTGTTGTACTGAATTCAAACCCAACCCTTCCAAAATTACACAATTGACACAACATGGGCAAGAAAGGAAGAAAGATCATCACATTCACTTCGAAATGAAAGTTACGAAACTATCAAAACTCTACTTCTCATGAAACAGTCGAAGCCTACACGGGCTTGAAAGGGAAGATGGACTGTTACCTCGCTACTAAAAACTCGTCCTGACACGAAGCGAAGTTGAAGCAGGCGAGGCCGAAGTAGTGTACATGAAGAAAAACGAGAGAGCACTACCTTTGTTGCGAGCTATAGAAGGGGGCAAAGATTGGAACAAATGTTTCGAAATCAATGAAACCCTAAATCTAATAAGTGCACTCGACTCTGCTGAACTAAAAAAATAATTGAATAGAGGCAGCATCTCAAACTGCCTCGAGGCTTACACCTCAGTGACGAACATCGTAAGCCTCGTCCAAACATACAAGGCTTAAGCCTCGAGGCGTATGCCTCAAACGCTTTTTTAAACCATGTCAAGAAGTTTAACTTTTTATTTTGGATAACAAATATGGGCTGACCATTTAATTAATATTAAAATATAAAAATAATATAATGAGGGGATTGGCACGATTCTCCATTAATGATTGCCCACCTCATTTTAGCCTCTAAACTTTCCATTTCTTTTTTGAATGAAGACAACTTAAGAGCCAATGTAATATCGATAAATAGGATTGATAAATAATGGAATTTTTAGGTTTAGAATGATAAAAATTATTGGATAAAGTTATTCTCTCTTGATTAGTGCTCAATAGCCTACCATGACCAATATTAATGGAATTAATTAGTTATCTTTAATGCCTATTACTACTCTTCTTAAATCTTGTTCTAAATCTCTCTAACAACTTCCTCTACCCTAGGCACCTCCTAAGACTAGCATTCACAACTCAAATCATCAAAATCAACACAATTCTCACTCAGAAGCTTTCAACCTAGATTAAGCTACCTCGCACCTAGTCTTGTTCTCCATCCCTTCATAAGCCTTTAAACATTATTAAACTCCACCAAAAGCTATAAATCATAGCTTTATATCCTAAACTAACCCTCCACATTCATTTACCTCAATTTAACCTTCATTAAGCCCATCCCTTAAGGAGTTAAACCAAATCAGCTCAAACTAGTCTAAATCAAGCTTAATCTTGATTTTCATTACATCATACATCTTAAAACCCCTAATCATTTTACTATAAATTCCAAATCACATCTCCACATCCTAAATTAATTATTCATAATTATTTCCAACTACCAATCTAAGCCTCCCACCACCATCAATAGATGTCTAGGATTTCCTAATGCCAATCTATAATGATATGCTATAAGTCATGCATACATCCGTTGCATATTTTACAAATTCTTAATTTTTATAACAACCGATTCTTAATAAAAATTAAAAATATGAAGAAGATTGCTATAAATGATAATTTCTTGGGTATCTGCAAAAAATAACATGAAAATTATACATTTGATTGAAAGCCACATTGCAGACAAAAATTAGATTTTACAATATTTCATAAAATTTATTCACGTGAAAAGCAATAATAGGAATTAGATAATATAAATAAAAATGATGAGATGTCACCAAAAAGTACTAAAATTTTCGAGAGCCAGCTTAGACTTTGGTATAAAAGAACACGCATTTTGAAAACTATTGCGGAGATTCATTCAGACTAAGGCCTTACAAAAATCAATTGTATTAGGATCATTAGACTCCAATATTATGACCCCATGAAATGAGATAAAGATTTGATGTCATTGTTGTTGTTGTCATCATCTCCAACATTGAGCCAAGGCTCAAAAATCAACATATAGCCAGTTAAGGATTCTACCTAGACACAATAAACTTTGCTTAGTTAAGACTTTTAAACCTCAACTCCATAAGTGCAAGGCCTCAAAAACAGAGTCCTGGCAAACCTAAGGTCCTAGCTTTCAATCAAGAATCCACAACCTATGCTATCAAATTTTCTTGAGTCAGCCAAAGCCCACACTGTGAATAATAACACCATCAACCTTCCCTTCTTTGGGAAGCACTTTGGATGAGGTAAATTATGGTTACTAACGAGAAATTCTTCATGCCACAGATGAGGTTCTATGATAACCAAAGAATCATAACCTTATATACCTTAAACAATAGAACCAAAGGATCTTGACAAAGTTAATTACTATTTCACCAAATTTGTTCCTCAAATCTTCCTCAAATCTTGCATAGCCAGCAAGCACCCGATATATTGAGCGGAGCGACCTCATTAAACAAGAATGCTCTCAACCCTAAATCTAAATAAACCCTAACACGATTTAGCAAAAATCTAGTTAATCGCAAACTCAATCCACCTCAAGAGAAAGATTATTCTCGAGTTCTAATGGGCTCTATGTTCATTTGCTATTTCTTAAGTGATAATAATTTAATGATGGTCAGCACAAATTTTTTTCAGGGAACTAGACAAAAACTTAGCTCACACTTTTCACTATATTCAATGATAACGGTGTATAAAGTAACTTTGAATGGAATCATCACAGCAACAGAGACACCAAACAGAACTAATATAACAATTCAGTGAATACTCATGTGCAGCACCTTGCTTTGCTACTGAGATGCAATGTACAAAAAAGGACTAAAAAGTGCCTAGATTTCGACTAGGGATTAGAGTGACTTACTTTAGAATCTTTCAATGATAGAAGGTAAGCAGCCATGAAGCAAGCAATTCCATCCACTATCTCCTCTTGTCTAACTAGAACATAACTATCTTCATCTGATTCATTGTCAACAACAATCTGTTTATCATCCCATAGATCTTTTGGAGTAACCATATCCCATGATGCACTATCATCTGCAGAAATTTAACAAACTCAGGATTCCAACTCATGACAACAGAATTTCTTGCTTAATCCTGTTTTAATTGGTTAATCAAATGTTTATTACAAACACTATGTACCACAAACATCGGGACAAACAGACATATGGATGCTCCCAAGCTTTTCAAGAAAGGCCGGTGATTCAACCCTGGACTTGACAAGATTGCATAGCTGCATACAAAAATGAACCAAAGGATCAATTGACGTTTTCTTCTGAAATGAAATTTGGCACTGAGATAATTGATATTATTGATAATCATTTTTTCACACAGTTGTCATTTTACAACCATCCTATGCCTGTAAAGAAAAAGTTGAACTACTACTGGAAGAGTCCTTTTGAAGCGCACAATTTTTTCCAATTACATAGACCTAAAAGTTCATTAAATTCATTTAGAGTTAAAATATTGATATGTTCTTAATTAGATGAGAAACATGAATTTATGTATTTATTCCAATTTTTACACTTTTATAGTATACAATTTCCCCTCAAAAAGTACATAATTATTAACTATTTGATGATAACTTGAGGATGATTAACTAATCCATATCTCAAATGGAACTTAAGAAACACTTTGCGTGTTCACCAAGGCGATCTCCTGAAAATAATAATTTCCTGTCTTAATCCACAACAGGATGCATATTTCATAATTCTTGATAATATTTTAGGCATGTATCAAACATGAAAAAATAAGTTATATATATTATCAAATTTTTTATGAGAAACTTTTTGCTCATGATTTCAATCAAATTTGATAAAAAAGACATCTCTTGGTGAAGGGCGTTACCCTAGGCATTCATTTATAACAACTGATAAGTTATCATTAAGTTTTTACCTTAAATCAAGATCAAAGGTTTAGATCTTAATCTGAATACAAAATTAGGGCTGCAAGCAAACCAAGCGTTCGACGAGCTACTCGTTGCTCTGTTCGATTAAAGCTTGTTTGTGATCATTTAATTAATTAAACAAACAAACTTGAACAATATTTTAAATACTCGATTCTTAAATAAACAAACTTGAACACTAATGTGTTTGGCTCATTTATGTCCACGAACAACACCATTTGAAGCTCGTGAACAAGCTCGACATTAAGCTCAATAAGAAGCTCGATAAAAACTCGATTCGTGTTTGATTTTGAACTTGTGAATAAGCTAGATAAAAGTAATTAACATTTAGTTATATAATATGCAACATGTAAGCTTCATTTAAAAATATATTCATATTGATTAATATTATTTTCATTTTACATAGATAATTGCTTTTATTATAAATGTGTTTGCCTGTACAAAATTAATTACAATTAACATTGTGAAAAATGAAAATCATAAAAAAGGGTAGTTTCCCTCCCTCTTTCTTCAGGCGTGCACAAACTAAAAAATTGCATAGATAGATAGTGAAGTCATCAAAAGGAACGGACGAAAAGTTCTCTTTCAAGTGGTCTCTGGTGAATTGTTTTTTAACCCCTCCCTTTGCTCATATGCTACCATATATTGATTTTCTTTCGCGCCATAAAAAAAGTCCTTTTGAATTAAAATATTAATCCTTGTAGGAAATTCCTTTGGAAGTAAGTGCCTTTCAGTTGTGGGAACGAACACTTAATAAATTCTAGTGGTGGCTAGCTCAAAATTCCTAAAGAGCAGGTGTTCGCTCAGGAAAATAGACACGAACCTTGCTCTCACAAGCTTAAGGTTCTTATTTTTCCAAGGTAGATTGAATTTAAAATTAACTAGATTTTCCCTGAGAGTAATGTCAGAGTAAATTTAGATTTGGGTCCTACTTCCTATGAGCATAAACCCTAATAGTTAATTACCCCTTCTAACGCGTAGAAAAACATTCTCGATTAAAAATTTAAATTATATTTAGTATGTGCATAAAGGGCAGTGCAGATATGTGTGCAACAATGTGTGAATGTTCTAAACCCTGATTATGGGGGATGAAAGTAGAATCGATCAAGATCTCATGGTTCTCGTCATCTCGGGAATACCATAGGGTTCAGTCTACCAATATCAGCGATCATTGATCGTAGTGTTTAGATAATCTGATTAACAGTCATGGGTTGCCTACTTCCAGGGATCCCTGATAAACTGAAGTGGATATATATTCAATATTTAGTTTGATTAGGGACTTATGGCTCTATTTAGAAGTTGTCCATAATTCAAATTTAGAATCGGGTCTAATGGCCCCCATTTAGGAGTTGCTCGTGTGAGTGGATTTGGGTAGGGGCTTACGGATTTGATGCAAGCAGAAAATTAGAAAAACTCTAATTTTTTGCAAGCAAGAGATTCCTAGGATAAAAAGAAATTACATAGAATACTCAAACTACAACATAAAATGACACTTAAACCAAAAACAACTTCACTTTTATAAAATAAAAGGACTTACAAACTTTGACGCTTACAAACACAAAATAAAGACACCTAAAGGAGCTTGCATTCATCGAGAAGAAAGATACAGGTGGGGTCGGACTTGCGGATAGAAGAAGGAGATAAGAAGCCTTAGACGAAAGGGAGGACAAGCTCGCAAGCTTTCCTAGAGGAGAAGAGAAGCACGGAACAAGCTCGCAAGCTTTTCCAAAGAAAGAAGAAAAACCCTCAGGTTTTTAGTTCCAAAAATCCCCACATAATCTCACTATTTTCTTTACCCAAACACCTTATATTTATAGAAGAAAAAGGGGAGCCAAATAGCCAACTTCCACCTCCAACCAAACCAATCAGGTAAGGGGAAGAGGAAGACCAGCAGTCAACACAAAACAAATCCCAAAGACAACACAAGAATCGAGTAGGAGAAGCCACGGCCCGAAAAGCCAACACAAAAACCGGGTAAGATAAGCCACGGAAAAGCAGCCACGGGGAAAACCGAAAAGGTAACCAGCACCCAGCATCAAGTCACGGAAACAACACAAGGAAAAAACTGATGAGACACAAGAAGGCAAAGAGGCAAAGGCAGCCAAGGGAAAGTAGTCAGGGAGCAAACCGAAAAGGCACAAAGAAGGGGAAGAGGCTTCCAAGGGAAAGCAGCTAGGGAGCAAAGCGAAAAGGCACAAAGAAGGGGAAGAGGCAGCCATGGAGCAAACCGAAAAGGCACAAAGAAGGAGAAACCAAAGAGCCAAAGTAAGGGGAAATGAATCTAATTAATTGCATTAATGAGCTGATTAGATAGTAATTCATTATTAATGAGCTGACTTAAGTAGAAACTTACAAAAAAAATATATCCCAACTTTTTTTGACCCCCCTGCCTACATCAAGATTTTATTTGAAAGTAGCCCTAATAACGGTTTTACGACTTCTATTAGAAGTGGCCCAAATAGTGGGTCATACAACTTAGCCCTATAGACTCAGATGCCCAATGATTTTGGATGTTCAAATAGGTCTTATGACTTCTGAATTTAGAAATTGCTTGACGACTAATCTTATGAACTAGCCCTGTAAGCTAAGTGGCACGTATAGTGGGTCTTACAACCCAGCCCTATAGACTAAGATGCCCGGAGAGGGGTTTAGGGTTATGTTATTTCTAGATATTTTCCTCAGAAGTCAAACTTATAGCTTATATTAGAAGTTGTTGGAGTGTTTCAGATGTCCATCACTTCACATAATAGATTTGTCTAGTGAAATTGTCACTAGTATGATTCATTTTTTTAATATTATTTTTTTTTATTTTTATTTTAGGATTCCCTACTTCCATTAGAAGCGACCTATAGGGTTTAGGTTAGCAAGGACATAGCTTTACACACTTCACTGTTTTGACAACAATGTTAGCGTCTTGTTTTGCCAGCTTTGTTTCAGTACTAGCTTGCAAACATTATTTTGACACTTATTAGCCAATAGTTATTATTTTGTGCTCGTAGTAGTGCTTGTAGCTTTTCATCTTTAGTAATAGCTTTTTTTTTCCAGCATTAATTTTATTTTATGTGCTAACTTTTGTCTACTTGTTTGCAAGTTCTCGTGAAAAACGAGAGGGTTGAATTATAGAGTAATAAGGAGAGTGTTAGTAAACTATTTTTTAAGAATAAAGGTGATGCACAAAATTGTGTGAATTATAGAGGAATTAAGTTAATGTGTCATACTTTAAAACTATGGTAGAAAGTTATGGAGCATATGTTACGACATGATAATAATATTTCTCAAAATCAATTTGGATTCATGTCGGGTAGGTCTACTGTGGAAGCTATACATTTATTGAAAGGTTTGGTGGAGAAGTATAGAGAGATAAGGAGGATCTACATATGATATTTATTGATTTAGAGAAAGAATGTGATAAAATTCCAAGAAAAGTGCTATGCAGAGTTCTAAAACAGAAAGGGGTTAATCATGCTTATATTCAAGTCATTAAGGACATGTATGCAGGAGCTATTGTGTTCAAACACAAGGTAGTTTGACCAAGTATTTTCCTATTTCTGTTGGATTACATCAATGATCGGCCTTAAGCCCATATCTTTTTGCTTTAGTCATGAATGTTCTCACTAAACATTTGCAAGAGGTTATACCCTAGTGTATGTTTTTTGCTGATGATATTATTCTTATTGATAAGACTAGAGAGGGTGCTAACGGTAAACTTGAACTATGGACATCAAACTTATAGTATAAAGATTTTCATTTGAGTAGATCTAAAACTGAATATATCAAGTGTAATTTTAGTAGTAATAGATCTAGTATGAGGACTGTGACTTTAGACGATTAAGTCATTAATAAGAGTAGACGTTTTAAATATCTTGGGTCTATTATTCAAAGTGATGGTGAAATAGATGGGGATATTATTATTAGAATTCAAGTTCAATGGTTGAAGCGGAGGAATGTATCGAGGGCTCGTTGTGTGATGGAAAAGTCCCCTAAAATTTAAGGAAAAATTCTATAAGATGGTGGTGAGACCTGCAATAGTTTATGGTGCATAATGTTAGCCATTAAAAGAGAAGCATAATATTAAGTTAAGTTTTGCAGAGAGGATGCTCAAGTGGATGAGTGGCTTTACTCTTAGAGGCAAGATACGAAATGAGCATATACGTGAAAATGTTGGAGTAGCTCCAGTGGAAGATAAGATTATAGAGAGCCACATTAGATGATTTGGTCACATAAATTGGCTGCCTTCCGATGACCCGATTAGAAAAGTAGATGTATTAGATTTGTCTTATGTTAAGAAAGGTAGATGAAGACCTAAAAAGACTTGGTTAGAAAATATTAGAAATAACCTTTCTTTATTAGATTTAAATGAGAATTTGATACTTAACATAATACAATAGAGAAAAAAGATTTATGTAGCTGATACCACGTAGTGGGATAAAGGCTTGAAGATTGTTGTTGTTGTAGATATAGTAAATATGTTTAATATTATATATTAATTTTGTAAATTTAAAATTTAAAATTACCTAAGCCTTAATTATCAAGGCTCACACATCTTCAAACTTATGCTAAAATTAAGATGAGGTGTGTCTTGAGGCCCGTTGCATACCCACTAAGATGTAAGCCTCATTTGGTAGGCATCAGGTGTATGCCTCATTGCCCTTTTTTTTATTAAATTGCATCGAGGCAAGCCTCTAATAGCATGATTTTAAACCATATTTACTTATTTAGAATGTAGTACTATCCCGTGTTATTAATCTTAAGTTTTCTGAACTCATAACTTTGATTTGACTTTTCAAAGTTTGTATTTCTTTTTATAATGTGCCTTTTATGAATTAAGGATATATTTTTATGAACTTTGTGTGTCTTCTAATTTTTCATAATTTTATGATTTTTTATTTTAATTTAAAACCTATGCCTCGATTCAATTTGAACCTATGTTTTCATTCAATTGGGAAAATCGCCTCAATTCCTAACATATTTTTTAAACCTCGTATAGTGCAATCAAGAACTCATCCTGCAAACTTTTAAAACCAAGCAATTGATCACCTTCTCAACTCAAAGTGTCATTTGTGAAGTGTAACATGGCATATTTTGCATAACCTTAACTGTTTCAGTTTTTCCCAAAAGAAGGCATTTACAATTTAAGCTGAGTATAAGTTAGATCTGTAACTTCAACTTTAAAAACCTTGCTAGTCAAAACAGCACTGCTGAAAACAAGAAAATTTAACATATAATAAAAAATTGAACCACCCAAACTCGAAAGGTTTCAAAAACAACCCGGCATCAATACAACGTAAAACAAATCCAAGTTTCTAACACAACCTAACCATCACCAAATAACAGATAGCAGCTTCGGATTCATCAAAATGAGAAAAATCGAATTAGGAACCATAAAAGCATTCCAGCGCTCACCTCATCAGCCTCGGGATCGTCTGCAGACGTAGAGTCCGAGCAATTACCCTCCACGTCCTCTTCAGCAAGGTCCCCATCACCTTCAGACTTTTGGAGCAGCTCGAGCGCCCTATGGCACTGCTCTAGCACCGCCTCCAGTGTCCTCCTACGAATCCTAATCTCCTCTGCCGAGCCGACGGCAGGATGAGGAGGCCCGGATGAGACCGCCGCCGCCGCTTGTTCCGCGATTCCCATGATGACCAGATCCCAAAAAGTAAGATTGAAGAGAGAGAAAGAAGAGGCGGAGAACAAAACTAGGGTTTCAGTCGGAGACGGAAAGTAGAAGAAATCCCTGACGAGAAGATTTTTGAGATCATGGAGGGCACGTTTCCATCCAACAAGTATACCTCAATTACGTCTCCGACAGCGGAGTTTTCCAAATCATTGCCGTTTTCATAAAAACCTCGTGGTCTAATTTTAAGCCGTGTCATTTTTATTTTAAGCAAGAGTAAATCCCAATATGCACGAGTCGAATTACCTAAAAACTCCCTAATCTCTCCCCTACCGCGGCTCCTTTCGCCGTACCGGAGACTGCGGGGAACCATAAATAAATCAAGTAATTTTTATATTTAATATTATATAAATAAATATGAATATTTAAATATTGGATAATCGGGAAAATTTTTAGAAGGATCACCATTTTAAAATGTATTAGGTAAAGGATCATGAACATAAATAAATTTACAAAGGATCATACAAGTGAACATTAATAGCATTTTTGAAGAAAACGCAAAGGAGGATTGCATTTTCTATTTGTCTATAGAAAACGCAAAGATGAATTGCATTTTCCATAAAACAAGCACAAAAGCTGTGCATTTTCTTTGAAATAAGATAATAACAAAATTATTGATACGTCATCATAAAATTTCTTGATCGGACATGAATCTCGAGGCAAAAATCGAGTTGGAAACTTCAAAAATTAAATCCGAGAGCACCTGAACTCCGATTTCAGCAAGCTTACAGTCAAACTGAGCGTCTCGGAAATATGAACCAGCGACACTAAATTCAACTCAATCTGAGCCCAAATGAGCCCAAATCGAGCACCCGAAGCGCTGTTGGAAAGTTCGTACCACAATTTGAGTTGTCAAACGGTCTCCGATTTTAACGAGCTTATAGTCGAATCGAGTGGCTTGACGAGACAAATCCAACGAGCCCAAGATCGCCAAATTCTAACATCATTAAGTGTGAGACCTCGTTCCCATACTGTTCCTCTCTGATTTGGATTTTTCCTCTCAGGATCGTCCAGGACGATTTTAAATCGCATTAAGGCCTTCGAATATTGGACGAACGGTGCATGATCAAAGGATTCAATATCAGCCATCCATTCGACCACTCCTTATTTGCCCTTGATCTCATGCCTATTTACGAGCTATGCCACTCCAGAAAAATTATAAATAGAGCTCTCATTTCTCATGAGAGAGAACTCAAGCAAGAAGAAGAAGAGAAGGGGAAGGAAAATCAGCTCCTCCTCGACCACCGCCGGAGTTCTTCCCGCCGTCCGAACATGCCGGGATTCTGCCGGATATTCGGGAGAACGCCATATTTATGCCCAACTTCCACAGGATACTGAAATTCTTTCCAATTAGCGACAGAGTTCCCTCCTAACGTCGAAACTCCGCAAAAGTGACGCCAGAGTTCTCCTCGGCCTCTAGCAGACGTCAGACTTTTACCCGATGCCAAGTTTCTACCCGATGCCGGACTTCTACTGGTTATCAGACTTTCGTTGGACATCTATCCGAAGATGGATTTCATTTCATTGTTGGACTTCTACTTGACGCCGTCGTTCTGACCTTCATCGTCAGACAACAGTCTTTCCAACCTCCGTCGCCAGCTGACTACGCTCCTCCTGACTTACGTCACCTACCGACTACAGTCTTTCTGGTATTAAAAAGATCTTTATTTCAAGGGAAGTGTTTGTTGGTATAGAGAACTCTCACATATATGGTAAATTGTTAAGGTATAAGAGATTATTTGTTTGTTCTCAATTTGGATAGAAAAAAAATATTATGGCGTAGAAATTATCGCTTCCAAAGAATATTGCTTAATTGATCTATAAGCCAAGAGTACGACTCATTGCGGTCTTACTGAGAGGATTCTCATTAAAAATCATCTATCATCCATTTGTTTTACAAATCCAATGAATTTAATTACTTAGAAAAAGACCCAAACGGAATGATCCAACATTGCCTTTGTTTTATCCCATCAAATATGGGAGAAGATTTATCATCTATGATCTGGAAGAGTGTTGCGCTACGCCAGAACTTAAGTGAAAAAATCACAAAATCAAACCCAAAAAAAAACAAAACATACAAAATCATTTAAGTCGATTGAAGGGGATCAAACATGATAAAAACAACATCTACTATATAAGGCCTTACGGCCAAAGGACTCAAGCTAAAATTTTATAACTCAAAGAAAATTAACATTAGAGTAGTAGACACCAAAATCTTATCTACTTAGCTATCAAGTGCCTTGAAAGCTCTTGTAAGCTCGAGGAGTAAAGCCTTCCATTTGAATTCTATTGGAGTTTATGGACCATATTACGAGCAACGTAGAGTTTATCATTGTATAATATTTAATTTTCTCAAGTATTTAGCCTAGTTCGGATTTGCAATATCCTCGAGTTATATTAAATTTGAAGGATCGAGATTTTCCAAGGGTTTGATGAATTAGATTTTGTAATCCATGTGGTTTAGTGTACGTTCTAGTCCTGGATCAAATCAATCAAAAGAAACTAAGCTAGTGTAGGTATCAATGGTTCAAAGCTGTTTTTGTGTACGTAACTGCTGGTGTTCAACGCGTTGGATTTGCTTTGATGTTTTTTTTTTTTCCAATTCATCCATTCAAGTAGGGGTGTCAATATTTGACACGACACGAAAATTCGA